>NC_044565.1:42391710-42594210 GCF_007565055.1 Rhinopithecus roxellana | reverse complement strand
TGTCGTATGTGTGGCTTATGAACTATAGGTTTGAGATTTGGCAGAATGTGTAAGAACTGATAATTAGGTATGTGTGTGTAGGTAGTGACATTTGTTTAAAACAAAGTACTGTAAAACTGAATTCATTTATGCCTCTTACTTTGTTCAGCTTCTCATAGACAAGTAATAAAATATACCAATAATATCGCACTTTACAATAAGCTTTAATTATAGAGACACCTGATAAAATGCAGATGAGCTATCTGTTCAGGAGCTGTGTGAATTCTAATAAATAGAATTGGTTTTGTGTGTGTATGTCTGTGTGTGTGAGAGAGAGAGAGAAAGAGTGACAGAGACAGAGACATACATAATAGTGCTGAGATTTTTTGATGGTGGTTTTTTTTAATTTGCAAAATTTTATTGGCTGAGATTACATTTAATAAATTAGAAAAGACTAGTATATAATTTGTCTTTATTTGATGTGTCAGGAAACTAAGAGAATTAGTGCCACAGGAAAAAGAAAACTGATGATTGTATATTTTTTATATTGCATTTGAAAGCATTGTTTTTGTTTCACAAAATAATATCGATTTGAATGCAAAAAGTATGAATGAATAATCCGTTTAAAAAATTCCAAATGATGTATTCAGGAGTGTTTAGGAACCGCTGTCCCTTCTCTTCCTTGGGGTGGAATCTAACCACTGTACTTAATTGTGCCAGAAATTTCAAATGAAATCAAATGGAAGTCCTTTCCAGGTTAAAGGTAACCTAGAGAAGGCCTGAACTAAGACCTTTTATAGTGCCCGGTTAGTGTTAGAACAACTCTGATAATTTCTAGGTTTTTTTTTCCCCCTTTATTTCTGCTGTATCTCTCAGCAGAGGTTTATTACAATAAACTTGGATACTAAATGAGGCTTTATTAATTAGGGTTGGGCAGAAAACCAGCTGTAACATAGTGACCCCGGCTAGGAAGCCAGACCAGAGTAATTAAGACATAACATGGTAATGGGGACAAATAATGAATACACTCAGTGACCTGATGCCAAGCTGTGTCCCCTCTCAAGGCCTGTTTTTTTTTTATTTTATTTTTTTGCTTTTGCTTTTTCCCCCTTTTAAATTAGTAGTTCCCCTAAATTGCCTTTTTATTATACTTTGGTACAGATGATCTCCAAAGTAGTAAAAATTGAGGAAAACAAAGGCTAGTGTTGGAGAAAGTTTAAGGTTTAAAGACAATTTCTGTTCATGTGATGTGATTCCTATCATTCAAGACCAGAGGTTGATGATCCTTTGCTCTTTATCATACAGCATTTCTCTTACCTGGAGGAAGGCTAATTGAATAATATCCTGGGCCAAGCATGTGTCTCTCCTGAAACAGTCATATTCTGCTATATCTTTCTGGTTTCTTCCCTTGATGCTGACTCCTCTTGGAGGCCAAGAAAGAAGCAAACAGGGTTCCCCAAGGTCTCAGAAGGTAAGGAAGAACCTGATGATACTCTTTGTGCCACGTTAGACCACCCAATGGAGAGAGAACAATAAGGCATCCTCTCCTCACAGACTCCTCAAGGAGTCTACATTGGAAGTCTGTGGACACCTCAGGACAGAGCAGCTCTCCAGGAGTATGCCTGCAGTTTGAAATAGTTCACAGTTTCCATGTGGACACAACCTCACCTGTTCACCCACCCTCTTCAATACATTTGTGCTTGGAATGAGGATGTTTGCACTAGGACATAAGAGCTTTATTTTTAAAGTTTAAAAAACCTGATAAGTGCTCTAGCTATCCAATCTTTTTAGTAATACTTGCTCTCTTTCTGTTGAAATGTCATTGGTTAACACCTTTGCAAATCTTGAAGTTAAATGGGATCCTTACTCATAATTCCAAATCTGACACAGAGTAGGTGCTTAACATAAACTTATTAACTAATTGTCTGTCTGGGCATGTAAAGTGATGAATTAAGGCAATTATCCAAATAAAGGAGCCCAATAAAATCCAAAACAAATGTTCCAGCAAAATCAAACACAGCATCTACATTCTGATAATAAATGTTAAAACATTTTGCTTTTTATTTTCTTGACTTTTAAGACAACTTACTTCAATTCTGCATTTGTTTATGTATCCCAACATAGCCAAAATATTCATGATACGTGATACAACTAGGAGAGATGTTTTTATTTTTTTGGCAAGACTTTAAATCATTTGTACTTCAATTTATTCTTGGTTGAAACAAAATCTTCACCAAGTTCCTCACATAGTAAAGAATTACTAAGTAAATTCTAACCTAATGTTAACAGAAGAAGAGCTATGAATATGTCCATTACCGCTCTCTTAAGTTGTCCGTTTGCTCGACTTCAGGTGTAAAGTTTTTTGTTGTTTTTTTTTCCTCTGAAAAAATTTCCTAGCTGTTGTGAGGGAACCATAGTATTCTCAAAACATGTGTCATTTTGTGTTATGAAAGCACTGGCATTTCTTTTGCCTTCTGTGAATCATATAGTAGTTGGCATCCTGAATTAATCAATAAAAACATTCTGCATCTAATGACAATTTATTCGACTGTGGTAAAAGTCCTGGGAAAAGTAAAAGAAAGAATTGCCCCTGTTTGATTTTAAAACAACTCCGTTGGCTTCTCATCACACTGAGCAAAGGAGTTATATTGTAGGATCACTGCTTTAAAAGCTTCTTTTTAAAAATGGATGTGTTTTAACAAATTAGACAAATAAGATACTTGTAATGGTACCTAACATTTTCTTCCTCAAGATCTTTAATATAGCATAGTTGTAGCTACAGCATAGTATTTAGATGAGTGATTTCAGGAAACTTGTAAGAGGTTTCTCTATAGTTGCAGACTGTGCTTATTATTAACATAATGTATAAAAAATTTAGCTCTTATGGAAACAGAGTTTGCATCTGTCTTCTTTAATGGTTAGAGCAAACATTCATGCTTCAGAAGACAGGACTATGGGTGTGGGTGGTGGGGAATGGCTACAGAAACTTTGCTTCTGTTTAACAAAACAGAATTTCTTATTCAACCTGAAAATAAATGCTTTATGATTTTTCTTTCCCTAATCCTTTCAATTTCTCCTGTTTTACTGGGTTTTTTTAAAAGTCAGGCTCAGGAAATTCAGAGCTTTGAAGAAGTAGTTTGCACATACTTTGAGTAAGTTAAGAAAGTTTTCCTTTTTCTGGTTTTATAGTGAAGGTTTAAAAAAAAAAAAAAAAAAAGACATCCCCACAAACTGGGAAGAGGTCCTTGGGTTAAGTCAGACTCCATCTACTGCTTAGCTGAAAACATAATGTAATCTAGAAATCTGTAACAATAAAAGTTGCATTTCCCCTCTCAGACCACTGTTAAAATTGCTAAAACACCTGTGTATTAAGCACGTAGAGATCGTCCCCTAGAGCATGTTACAGGTAACTTTAAATAAAGGCAATTGCTGCTGTGGTCTCAAAAGATGGGCAAGTGCTCTTTTCTTTGGAAGATATTAATGCCGATGCAGTAAACATTTTCGGAGTCGGTTTCCCAGAATGGAGTCCTTTGCTTGTTCCCCATTCATGCTCTTGCCTGTTCTTTGTGCTTGAAAAGAAGAAAACTGACAGCATATAAAGAATGGTGAATGGAAGATGGACATAAATCAGAAAGAAGGGAAGTGATTAGAGACAGACCCAGAAAACCATCTTTTCTGACGACTGCCTTGTGAACTAAGAAAAAATACATCTATTGGTTCCTAGAAGCATTGCGTATGAATGAGTATGCTTCTCATCTACCCTTTTTTATATTTTCTAGCTTCTTAAAAAACATATTTTTTTTAATTAAATAGAAGTTTGTGGTTTCTTTTAAAGGTAAATGGTGTTTCAAGGCATTCACATTAATCCATATCAAAGAATAATATAGTTGGAGAGAAATTTGAAGATTATCCGGCAGAACATTTTCAAGGGATTTGGGAAGAAATCAACTGTGTTTAGGTTTTGAGAGCATTTTGATCTATCTATCTAACATGTGTCAATTATATACATAAATATACATGTGTGTATATGTATGTCTGTAATTAGTGTGTTTGTGAAAATTATAAGAATCATCATGTACATCTAGCTTCTTATCTCCAGTGATTGCATGGACGACAGCAGTGTGCACATAGTGGATACTGTTTTCAGTTCCAGAACCACTTGCCACCCCTCTCTACCTTCCTATGAGTTCTTAACACTCTCCCTTGCCTTCTGGTTTCCAGTTGGGTTTAGGCAATAGAAGCATGAGCAGTACATTTGTAGGACAGGAGGGAAGTGAGTTGGAATATTTACTCCCCTAGTCACTTCTTCATAGGCCACAATTTGTCAGTGGCTAGGACAATAGTATACTACAATCCATCTAATCATTCATTAAATAAACATTTGTTGAGCCCCACACCATATCAGGTGATGAGGACACAATAGAGGCCAAAGACATGAGATCGCTGTTCACAAAGAACTTGTTTTAAAACAGTATCTTTTTTGATTGCTTTCATTTTTAATTATGACATATTTGAAAGATTTTGTGACTTATCTTTTAGAGAAAAGTTTTTTTGGTTTTTTTTTGTTTGTTTGTTTGTTTGTTTTTTTGAGATGGAGTCTTGTTCTGTCACCCAGGCTAAAGTGGCACAATCTCGACTCACTACAACTTCTGCCTCCTGGGTTCAACTGATTCTCCTGCCCCAACCTCCCGAGTAGCTGGGACTACAGGCACACGCCACTATGCCTGGCTAATTTTTTGTATTTTTAGTAGAGACAAGGTTTCACTGTGTTAGCCAGGATGGTCTCGATCTCCTGACCTCGTGATCTGCCTCCCTCGGCCTCCCAAAGTGCTGGGATTACAGGCGTGAACTACCATGCCTGGCCCAAAAAGGACCTTTTTAAAAAGAATTAGAACAAAATGTCAAAAGCAATCGTTAATGTTAGTAGTAATTTGATACATTGATGGCAAATAGATTGGATATACCAAGGAAACTGTTGCTTAAAAAAAATAAAAGAAAGAAAGTAAAATGGATTTTAGTTACTTTTCAATGCGTATTTGAGTAGCCAGGATACCAAATGAATTAATGAAATGCTAAAGTGAGGCATGTAAGTTGGGAGATTCTATTTCTTGTCCGGAATGCTCTATACTGTGTGAAACACATGCATTGAACTAGGTTCTAAGATGAATTAAAAACTGCAGATGAGCTTTGTTTAACAGTTTCAGGTTGTTTTGATGGAGGAAAGGAATTCGTCATTCGTAGGAGAACTTACTTTACTTGAGTTATAGATTTGACAACTAAGACTGAATATACATAGTGATAAAACATCTGCTCAAGTATAGTCAAAAGCTCAGTCAATTTTGTGAAGAAATCAGTCAAGCCTGTTGCTTGGTGGCATGTAGACAAAACCACCAACTGATCGACTGAGTTTTTCACTTTTGAATGGGTTGTTTGGCATCTTGTAGACCCAGCCTATGATTATACTGCCATCTGTATTCTTTCTTACATCAGGCTTATTTCAGCCACAACTTATACATGCTGTTTTGAGAAGAACTAGTCAATATTTTGGTTTGTCTTTAGCTATAAGAGCGCCGTAGACAGTCTTGCGTGAACTTGGCTCTGCCTTGCTAATTCTCTGTCAGTTCTGGCAGCTATAGGAATTTAAGTTCATGATGTAGATATTTGGATTCCCCTCAAAATAAAAATAAAATATGTAAAATAAAATCTTAAAATAGGCTGCTTTCCTTTGACAAAAATACCCAAATTCCTAGAAATGGCCAGCCATAGTCAATATGTGTATATATACGAGAGTATAATTTTAATGTAAAAACAATACAAACAGAATAGAATATTTTGAAGTTAACAATTGCTCATGTTATCTTAGTTCTCAAACTGCATGAAGCAATTGAATAAATCTTCCTTTTCCAAATTCAACTGTTCATAAATGCTTTTGCAACTCTAAGATACTATGTGAGGCTGGTAGAATTGTTCCCTCAAAATTGGAAAATAAAATATTACATGTATTTTTTTTTTTTTACTAGCACTATCACAACTTGCAGTCTCAAAACGTTGCAATGACTACTGGGACCCGTTATTTTTTCCAAAGATCTAGGCTTAAAAAAAAGTGAAAGTTTGAGCTTTGGAAGGCAATGAATCATGAACGAGCTTTTGCATAACCATCAAACTGCCCTCCGATTTTAATAGGCCAGAGCTGCATTGAAACATGTTTCTGTATACGTACACCTGAATCAATAGTATCTTTTCTTTGTTTTGTCTTTTTTTGTTGTTTAATGAAAGCTGGAAAAGTGATAAACCAAATGAGGAAGAAATAGGTAATTTTTATCCGATAAAGTATTAGACTGGGCAGATTTAGGTTTTGTGGACCCTGAAATGTATACAATGTGGAAAACTCATTTTTAAACAATATATAAAATTATATTTAGAACATTAAACACAAAAGTGAATGTTTATTTAAAATGAGAGGAAAAAGGTCTTTGGAAAGAAGACGCTTAAATCCGGGAACCTAAACCTTGAATTTCATTAGTTTTACAATGCAGCTAATAATGAAATAACAGAACAACAACAATTAAAAAAAAACCTGGAGTTTGAGGCATGAAAACAATTTGTCACAAAGATATGATTTATGATATCTTACATTTAAAAATCTTTTGAGTACCCATCATTCATAAATAACACTTACATAGGGTCATCTGGGCTTCTTTCTTCCATTGTTCCAGTAGAATCTGAGTTAGCTGACTCTTACTATCTTATAAAACATTTTAGAATCACTAAGTAATGACCCTTTAAACATGAGGAGACAGGAGCATATTACCAGAAGAACTGTGCTGCCCTTAGAGGAACTGTAAAGGAATAATTGAGGGCTAAGAGGCCACAGATTTTTGCCTCATGTGTTAACAGCATAGTCAGCTTACAAATAAGTAAAATTAAACCCAGAGAGGAAAGGCAACTTGCCCAACTTCCCACAAACCACTAATGGCAGAGGTGAGTTTAGAAGTTGGACCTCTGGACAGCCAATCCAAAGCCATGCCCACTAAGTCTGATTCCACATCAACCTCCCACCTTCAGTTTCTTTCACTGAGACCGCTAAACAACCACCACTTCTGATCTCCAGACTAGCGTTCTTAGAACTACCTGGTGAATTGGAGTGTCTCCTTTTAGGTTAATGTGCTACATGTCAAGTTTATATGAACCTTCCGAAAATGTTATGGTATTTACACTTACTTTCTCTGACCACTAAAACCACTGTGGCTGCATTGCATTCTGGCAGTTGTGAGTAATGTGGTTACCACAAACCCAGGTACATGATTCTCTCTTTTAAAATATTTCTTTCAGTTATTTCTTTTATTCACTCATACAGAGGTGGTATAAGATTATTGAGACTGTTTTTCTAGCAATTTAACAGAAATTAACTGTCTTATGAAAAGCAACTAAAAGTACTAGTTTAATATAAAAATACATATTTTTAGGTATATCAATGATATGGTAAGAAAGTTAGGAGTTTGCAGAGGTCAAAAACTAAGTGAAAGTACAAATCCAGAGAGCCAAGCAAAACAGTGAGTATGATTTGTGTTCTTAGCGTACTCATCAAACCAAGATGAACTTGAGTTTTCTTTTCACATCTTCACAGGTCACAGGAGATGGAGGACTAGTACCCACAAGGGAAGGAAATGACATCTCATAGGTAACCATCTCCATAGATCTGGGACCCCAAACAGCCATCCTCTCAATGTAAATAGAAATGTCACCTTCCCCTAAGGGATCAACAAGACAAATTGCTCTTCTCCAACCTTGACCAGAAGAAAAAACTCTTCTCCAGAAATTCATACTACAAGCCAGTCTTCACTGTCTGGATTTGCAGATAGAGTCCACAGCATGTGGGTGTGCTCAAATAAAACTAAAAGCATGCATTTAATTAAAATGATGCTGAATCAATAGGCTCTTCAGGCACGTAGCAGAAGCAAATGCAAATCCTATCTAAAGGAACCTCTTTTCAATCTAAGCCTCAGTAAATCTGCCTCAACAAAGTACTAAAGAATACGAATTCAAGTTCAATCACAAAGCATACAAACAAAGCAGTAAAAAACATGAGCAAGAATAATGTGAGCCCCAAACTTCCTACATTAGAAACATATTTAAAAAGAATATGGGGTAAAGAGGTTTAGCATACCTAATGAATTAAAATAGGGTATACAAATGAGTAAAAAAGAGGAGTCACCATAAAAATGACCAAGCAGGTATAAAAATGACTAAAGAGATCAGTGGAAGAGACACTATAATAATGGATATTAAAAACTTAATACCAACGTTCCAGATCAGATTAGATGTAGATAAAAAGAGAATTCATAACCTGGATTATATTTCTGAAGAAATTATCTGAATTGCAGTATAGAGAGACAAAGACATAGAAAACATGGCAGAGTTACTGATAGATGTGTAGGATAGAGTGAAAAAATCTAAGGCATGTATGTACTTGGAATTTTCAGAAGAGAAGAGGGAAGCAGCATTTGAAAATAAAATGACTGACAATTTAAAAATATTAATTAACAACATCCATCCTCAGATTAAAAAAACAAGTAGGATAAATTTAACCATCCACATTTAAATATACAACAAGGAAAATTGATATCACCAAAGACAAAGAGATGATTTTAAAATCAGACAGAAAAGACAAATTGTCTAAGCACGATGATTAAAATAACAGTTGACTTATTAGTGGCAATAAAAGACAAAGAGAATAGAGTAAAATTTTTAGAGCATAGAAAGAAAATAATTATTGAATCTAGAATTCAATATTCGACAAATATTTTATTAAGAATAAGGGGGAAATAAAGACATTTTCATCTAAGAAGTCTGAGATGCAAGGAAGAATGATGAATAAAGAAAGTAATAAATATGTTTGTAATCAAAACCAACATTGACTATATAAAACAATAATTGCCACTTCTATGTTTATGAAAGAAAAAAGTAAGATAAAAATACATAAAGCAATAGTGCATAAAGGAAAAATGTTATTAGAGTTACAGTGTTCTAACATCATTGATTTGTTCAGGAGGGTGAAGATAATGATTAGCTTTACAATATCATAAGTTAGCCTGAATGTTAAGATTCCTAGAGTAGTCACTAAGAGAAATGAAAGAGTGTTAAGTAAAAAGAAAAAACAGAATGAGAAAACATATTCAGTTAATTCAAAAGAAAAAAAAAAAGCAAAAACAAGTATAGAAAAGGTAGGACAAATTTCAGCTTGCAATAAGGTAGAACTAAACCTAAATATATCAGCAATTATAAGAAATGTAAATGATTAAATAATCCAGTAAATGACAAATAAACATGTATAACACACAAAAATGTAAATAGGTTGAATATGAAAGGATGGGGAAAGGTATCTCCTCAAATACTTTCCAAAAACAGAAAAGAAAAACAAAAGATCTACTACAGCTTGATTAACAGACAAACTAGACATTAAGCTAAAAAAGATTACTCAGATTTAAAAGGTAACTGTGTAATAATAAATGATTCAATTAACATGGAAAATATAACATTTTAAAATGTTTGTCTCCTAAAACATATAAAGCAAAATCTTTTCCTCTAAAATTGATAAGGCAAAAATGAAGACAAACACAAGAATAAATAAATTTATTATCATATTGAAACATTTTAACAATGCCGTTCACTAACTGAGAAAAATAAATCAGTAAGATTTGGAATTGAACCATGTGTAGTAGTTCGTGTCTGTAATACTAACACTGAGAGATGGAGGCAGGAGGATCACTTGAGCTCATGAGTTCAAGATCAGCCTGGACAACATAGTGAGACTTTGTCTCTACAAAAAAAATTTTAAAAATTAGCCAGTCATGGTGGTTCGTAGTCTCAGCTACTTGGGTGGCTGACATAGGAGGATTACTTGAGCACAGCATATAGAGGCTGCAGTGAGCCATGTTTGTGTCACTACGCTCCAGCCTGGGCAACAGAGTGAGACCCTGTCTCAAAAAAAAAAAAAAAAAAAAAAAGATGAAATTAAAAGGCAATTTACAAGCTTGATCTAATGAACGTATGAAGAACAAGATTCATATTTTTCTTTTCTTTTTCAAAATTTAAAGCTCAATCTCAAATGTGTATCATCACCACATAATTCTGCAAGAATCTCTAAAAAAACACAGACTTGTTTGTACATAACTGAAACCAAAATTATGCCTGATAAAATTATGAATGATTTATTGGTATTATCCAGAATTCAATTCATACCATATGAAAATAGTCATGATTGTTTAAGCGTATTTTACACTTGGTTTATTGGAAATACAATCCAAACAATTGCCTTCCTCTTTACTTCTTCCCTTTTTTCATCAGGCCACTGACTGGTTGAAGAACTTGAGTCAGTTCTAAAAAATGTCTCACATTCTTGATTTGTCTGATTGCTTCACTGTGGTGTTAATTAACTCATTCATTTATCTCCTGTATTCTCTATAAATGGAATTTAACCCTGAACTTGATTAGATTCCCTTTCAAGTTAGGAGTCTTGGTTGGGGGGAGTACTTAATATTATATCACAACCAGATGACACCACACTTGTTTGTCACTCTGTTTGTAATGCAAAGATTGATCATTTGGTTCATTTGGTCATTGCCTGATCCCTTCACTCTTAAGTTCTCCATCAAGCTGGGTGTGGTGTTGCACTTGAAGTCCTAGCTTCTCGGGCGACTGAGGCAGGAGGATCACTTGAACTCAGGAGTTTGAATCCAGTCAGGACAACATAGTGAGATACCATCTCTTAAAAAAGAAAAAAAAAAAAAAGGTAAAAAATAAATAAATAAATTCTCCATCAACCTTTCTCTTAATAGTGTCATCCATGATGACCATTGTCTGAATCCATTATTTCATTAGGTTTTTCAAAATGACATTTTTTATTTTCAAGTACATGGAGAATATTTGTGAAAATTGAAAATATTTTGCTATAAAGCAAGTATCCAAACATTAATGTATATTCAAGAATTTGTGTCATACAGACCACTTTCTCTTATCACTGTGAAATTCAAATGAAATTTTTAGAAAGATAACTTGAAAAATGTCAATACTTTAAAATTCTGTTTTAGTCAACTTTAAACATAATATTAAAAAGTATATGCAAATTTCATTTTTGAGCTAAAATTCAAAATTTCTAATCAAAATATTGGAACACTGACATCTAGAAATGTGTAATAAAATGGAATTCTTTTCAGGGGGAAGATTGATTAAACATTAGAAAAATCACATAATTCAGTTTACCAACTTAAGAGATAAATGGGAAAAAAAGATGGCATGATTATATTAATAGAGGAAGTAAAAGCCTTCAGTAAATTAAACAACTATTCACATTTTTTAAAGAAAGAAAACATAAGAAAAAAAAGCACTTAGTAAAGTAAAAAGAAAGGGAAATTGTATTTATCTGATAAATAGTAACCTACAAAACCTGGTACTTTACAGTAGAATGGTGAAAGAGTTGGCTTTAACATCATAAAAATCACAAGGGTGTCTGCATCAGCAATTCTTTCTGACATTATATTGTGGGTCTTAGCTAGTGCAGTAAGGGAAGAAAAATAAAGAAAAGGTATAGGAGAGGCTACATGATGTAGCATTTAAGGATTTGACCAGACTTCTGGATTTAAATCATTTCTCTATTGCTTACAAATTAAGTAATGAACAAGCTTAACAAGCTTAGTAGCTAAGTATTTTATTCTATACGCACTTCAGTTTCCAAAGTGGAAATAATAATACCTACCTGATGGGAGGTTATTAATGTTAAATGAGTTAATATTTGTAAGTGCTCAAAATAGTGTCTGACATCGGGGAGAAACAACACACACTGGAACCTGTCAGGGAGTGTGGGGAAAGGGAGAGCATCAGAAATAATAGCGAATAGATGCTGGGTTTAATAACTGGGTGAGGGGTTGATCTGTGTAGCAAACCACCATGGCATACATTTACCTATGTAACAAACCAGCACATCCTGCACATGTGCCCCGGAACTTAAAATAAAAGTTGAAGAAAACAAAGAAACAAACAGAAAATATACTAATAAAAATAAAAGTGGAATCACTAAAAAAAAAAAAAAAAAAAGTGTCTGAGACAGGATAGATATTATATGTACCTATTAAATAAGTATAATAGAAAGAAAAAAGGAATTATTAGTCACAGATGAAAAGACTATGTAGACAATTCAATAGCAATAGAATTTATTAGAATAAATTAGATGGTAAAGCAGGTGTGTTGAATACAAAATCAACACATAAAATTACTAATTTGCTATATACAAATAAGTAATGTTGAAAAACACATTTTAAAACAGATAATCTTTACCATGACATAAAAAAATAAGGTGCCTAGTAATAATTATAACAAAACGTACATATGCTATTTGTGGAAAAATAAAGCTTTATTGAAAGAAAATAAGAAAATCTAAATAAACAGAATTATACCATGTTCATGGATAGGAAAATTCAATAGTATAAAGATGCTAATTTTTCCTAAATTGATTTACAGAATTGTGGCAGATGATTTTTTTCTAATATGGACATAGCCAGATTTTCTTTTTCTCATATACTCTTCCTACAATGCATTACTGATGTTCCTATGATGGAAAGTTGGGAATGTGTGCGTCTATGTTCATCCCCTTGAATTTGATGAGCTATGGTAGAAACAATAATATTTGATACTAAGGCTAGGTCATAACTATTGATGTGACTTCTGCCTGGTCCTCTTGGGACTCTTATTTGTTCTGGAAATCTGATCTCATTGCCATGAGAAAGTAGAGAAATCACATGGGTAGGATATGAGGAGTAGTTTTGAAAAACAGCCCTTACTGAAGTTCCAGCTGACATCAGCTTTCACTTCCAGATATATGAACAAGTGGCCACCATTAGACAAGAGCCACATGAGAGACCATCAAGAAACAACTGCCTAATTGATCTCAGTTAAACCCCAGAACTGTGAAATATAATAAATAAAATGATGCTTTTATGTCATTAAGTTTAGAGTGATTTATAACAAAACAATACATACTTAGAATGAGTCAAATTATTCTACTTAAAATTCCTACTTTGTTTTTTTTAACTTGCAAGCTAATTCTAAAATGATAGATACACCTAAAAAAGACAAACAAAGTGAGGGGTCTTTCCTTTTCAGACATTAAAATTTATAATAAACTAAAAGTTAAGGTAGGTGATATTGCCATAGGGATAGACAAATAGATTAATGGAACAGAAGAAAAAGTTTACACTGAAATCTAGTAGAATGATGTGGAATTTTTTTCCAGAGGAAATAATTAATAAACAAGGTTTACATGTAGAAGCTAACTTAATTTATTGGCTTGAAAATTAGAAGGGAAAGAATGGACTTTAATGACTGGTGCTGGGGAAAGAAAGCAGTTATTCAATAAGAGTGCTTTATAACATTTAGAAGATGATATTAAATAAAAATATTTACCTAAAGCTGTTTAATGAATTTATGTTGAATGATTAAAGTTACTATAAGATTCCCTTATGAAGTTTTATTTAAATTTATTATATTTTATCTGCCCAGTTTTTCTTGTGGCATAACTGTTACCGGAAAGGTGCCCAAATCCAGACCGCAAGAGAGGGTTCTTGTATCTCATGCAAGAAGGAATTCAGGGCAAGTTCATAGAGTAAAGTGAAAGCAAATTTATTAAGAAAGTAAAGGAGCAGCCCCTAGGGCTCCTGGTTGCCCATATTTATGGTTATTTCTTGATGATATGCTAAACAAGGCATGGGTTATTCATGCCTCCCCTTTTTAGACCATATAGGGTAACTTCTGACATTGCCATGTCATCTGTAAACTGTCATGGTGCTAGTGGGAGTGTGGAAATGAGGATGACCAGAGGTCATTCTTGTGGCCATCTTGGTTTGGGTGGGTTTGGGCCGGGTTCTTTACTGCAACTTGTTTTGCAGTAAGGTCTTTATGACCTGTATTTTGTGCAGACTTCCTGTCTTATCCCGCATCCTGACAATGCCTAACTGTCTGGGAATGCAGCCCAGTAGGTTTCAGCCTTATTTTACCTAGCTCCTATTCAAGATGGAGTTGCTCTGGTTCAAACACCTCCGACATAATGGTTTAATTTTGCAAAGTATAGAATTATCACAATTATCACAATATTTTAAATTTGGAAGTAGGAACTTCCTAATACTCAAAACAACAACAACAACAACAACAACAACAAACCCAAAAAACTATTGCCTCTGTGGTTTGAACACAGTATATCTTGGTTTTATTAGAGTCAATAATACTATTGTCTAATAACTTATGCTCAAACTCATAGTAATTTAGCTTATAAATTCAGAGTATCATTTTTTAAAAGTTAAGTGGTCAAATGATATTAATCTTTTCGGTGTACACTCTTATGTGGAAGTAGGAGATTTATTATTATCCTGCCTATATATAAGTCCTTTAAACAATGAGGGAATGAAGAGTTTGCTGTTTTGGCCACTCACTAAATGATGCTTCATAAGGGAATTCCTAGTGTGCTCTTCCACTCAACACAAACATAAAAACAATTTCAGTTGCAGAAAATGGGAGGACAGTGGAGTACTACTTATCCACTGAACTCCATTACCATCTATAGCTGCTTTGAATAATTGACCTCACTTTTTTTCTTTTTGCCAGAATTAGTTGGATAAATGCCTTAGTTTTCCATTTTACTTAATCTGTATAGACAGAGCCAAAGATTCCCTCCTCCTCCAAACACAAGCTTTCCCACTGCACAAATGATGCTAATGCCCTTGATTGGCATGACACAGCACTCTAAATCATTTGCCTCCAGTGAATTCATCAAGCAAGAATGTCTGCAAGCAGAGTAACTCCTCTGTTTAAGCACTTAAATGCACAGCAAATAACTGCTCGCCTTTTTTTCTTCACTAGTCTGCTGTCTCATGGAGCAGTGTATTATTATAGATAATCTACAATGAATAAAGGACAAAGCATTCTGTATTCAAAATATACACACATTTGCCAAGTTTACTGAACCTGTGATTTTTCAAAGTAAAAGATACAATATTTATTTGAAAAATGATATGATTAAGAGGGGCTTACTACAGAGCAGCAATACACAATGCTATATAACCAAACCATAACACCAATAAACAGGTTTTGCAGACAGACACCTATTGTCAGTAAGATTAGTTGAACTTAAAATAATGCCAGGAAACCTCTTTTATGCTTCAACAGAACATAATTTGTTTCAAGTAATGACGACGAGTTATGTATAATTATCTGATTATTGGGGGAAAAACTTGCTTAAACAACTTTGGTGTACTGCATTATAAGGTTTCATTTAGTCTCTGAATTATTTAATGTTTATGTAGTTCTGAGACAAACTGCACAATTCAAAATCAATTAAAATATTTGCTCAGATCTCCCATAACTTGTAAATTGGCACGACATGGTAGGATACATATTAAGTTGGAAGTTTTTTTGGAAAGTATAGAGGCTTCAAAAAAGAATGAGGTTTTCCAGGAGAATAGTTTATAAATCATCAGTCAATAAAAATGATTCATGAAATTATATCAATTTTAATATAAAACAGCATAATTCTTATCTCGTGTAGGTAGACTTTTAAGATGTATGAGAAAGTGAATTGCTTATACCATGTAAATGAAAATAATCATTCAGTGTCTAGCACAGTCTTTCAAATCAGGGAAAATATTTAGATTCATACACACAAAATTTTTAGTCATTGTTATTCTTCCAGGTTACTTGGAAACACAATGAATTAAACTAATGTTATTTTCTATTCAACTGGCATAAATTAACTTTGCTTTTTGGAACAATTTATTTTGAATACTTGCCCAATGAGTTAAAATGCTAAATATTTTTTCTTCCTAGGTGACGTCCTAGTCCCCAATGGTGGGAAGAAGGAAAGAACTTAGTCTTCCCATTTATCAGGGAAATAAAGGATTGTTATTATATTTAAACAAATTATTTTTCTAGTGATAACGTCTCGCTTTTTTGACCAGGCTGGAGTGTAGCATCATCATCAAAGCTCACTGCAGATTTGACCTCCTGTCCCTCTTCAGCCTTCTGAGAAGCTAGGACTGTAGGCACATGCCACCATACTCAGCGTTTTTTTTTTGTTTGTTTGTTTGTTTTTGTTTTTGTTTTGTTTTGTTTTGAGACAGAGTCTTGCTCTGTCCCCGCGTCTGCAGTGCAGTGGCGCGAACTTGGCTCACTGCAACCTCTGCCTCCTGGGTTCGCACCATTCGCCTGCCTCAGCTTCCCAAGTAGCTGGGACTACAGGCGCCCGCCACCACGCACAGCTAATTTTTTGTATTTTTAGTAGAGATGGGGTTTCACCGTGTTAGCCAGGATGATCTTGATCTCCTGACCCTGTGATCCACCCGCCTCAGCCTCCCAAAGTGCTGGGATTACAGGTGTGAGCCACTGCGTCCAGCCCATTTTTGTAATGTAAGTTTTTCACAGACACGGGGTCTTGCTGTGTTGCTCCAGCTAAACTTGAACTCCTGGCTTCAAGAGATCCTCCCAAAATGCTGGGATTATAGGTATCAGTCACCACACCTGGACTATTTCTGTATTATATGATTTTAAGATAAATGTATAATGATTTGGAGCTTAAATCATCATTTCCTTGCATTGACATTATTATCAGTTGATAGTATTAGGAATGCTTTTGCGGCAAGTAACATAAAATACTATTTATATGACTTAGGCAAAGAGACACTTCTTTTTCTCATGTAATAAGGAGTTCAGAGATAGGCAGGCAGCTGATGACATTAGTTCCATGACTCAATCATGTTGGAGCTAATATCAGTTGAATTGTTCTTGCCCTTTTCCTGATGAGTCCACAATTACTGCCTCATCTCTTGACATTGCGTACATGTCAAACTGAGGAAGAAGGAAGGAGACTGAGATGCCAGCATTGCCCATTGCTTTTAATAGAGAAGTAAAAACTTTCCCCAAATCTACCTCTGCAGCAGAATTTCTTTTCATTGCAGTCAGAAAGAGTGGAAGTGAAAATTAGGGGTTGCTTTTTCTTTATCATGAAGATAGGCAAGGAAGAAAAAGATTGGATTAGTTTAAGAACAATTTGTTTTATATTGACATTATCTAATATTCTAATTACAAAAGAGTGATTCAGCTGATCACTTATACACATCAGAAAGTGAGAATACTATTACCCTGTCTACCTCTCAGAACCGTGTGAAGGTTAAATGAGATAATATACATAAAATTACTGTAAAAACTATTAAGAACTGAAAATAATTTAGATTGTCAGTGTTGATGTGGGAACACAGCTTCAAAGATACTATACAATCAAGCCCTTATATCAGTCACTTCAATTTAGCCTTCCCATTTCCAGAAACTCAACCTGCAGGCCTATAAACACAGCTGTATACAATTTCTGACATAGGCCATCTTAAGATACTCACAATAAGTGCAGAAAGAAAAGACAGCAATAAAAGCAATTAGAAACAAGGTACTATACAGGAATAAAGATGATATAATATACTTTATAGTGGGCACCCAATAACAGAAAACTTTCAGAAGAATCCAGAAGAATTTCACAATGTAAAAGTGGAAAATTTCCCTGAAATTAAGCGAAAGAACTGATTAAGATATGATGTTCCAGGGAAAAAAAAACTGATAAAAATTTAGCCTGTTTAAAAAATTAAAATTCTAGTAATTTTTTTAAAAAAGATTTTATTTTAGTCATTTCTGCACACAATAAAAGCAAGTAAACTATCACATTAAAAAAAATGAGGCCAGCCTAAGATCTCACCAAGCAACACTTAGTTTCAGAAGACTGTAGAACAATGTCTACAAAGTCCTGCTATTAAAAAAGTGTGACCCAAGATGCTCATAATTCAGATATAAAAACTAAAACTAGAGATTCTTAAGCACACAAGAACTTGGGAAGTACGTCTATGAACCCATCTTGAAATGAAGAAATTTATGGAAGTGAGTACCAGACAACAAAGAGAAGAACCAAAATAAATATCTCAAGAATGGAGAAATAGTTGGAAGTGACTGTTTAGGTAAATACAATCCTCAACTAATATTGGAAATTCCGTTTTGAAGGCTAAGTTTAAATGCTATATACCTTGATGATGTAAAAATAATACAACGACAGTAGGAATTTTTTTTTGTTTGTTTTTGTCTATTTCTAAGGGGAAGTCAACCCTTTCTAAATTTGGATCTCATTCTAAAAACATAACTTCAAACACCTATTATTTTGATGACATTTTATTTTTAGACTTAGATATATATTTTTTAAATAGTAATACAACATTAAAAATATTTATTTAGTATTCAGAAAATTCTTCGGTTTGTCCACGCGATTTAATTATAAAGATTGGTGCAAAAGTCATTGCAGGTTTTGCCATTATTTTAATGACAAAACCTGCAATGACTTTTGCACCAACATATACAACTAATTTAGTAGTTTTTTAATTAAAAGAGCATGTAGATTAGCATCTGATTTTAATAAAATGATTTTATATATGTGTGTGTACATGTATATATATAAATACATATAAATATATATATCTTTTATTGTAAACTGACTAATGTATCCCCAAAGATGTCACATTGTCAACTCCAGAATCTATAAATAAGTTATAATACATGGCAAATGGGAATTAAGGTTGCAAATAGAATTATAGTTGCTGCTAATCAGCTAACTTTAAGTTAGATATTCTGGACTGCCTGGTCAGGCCCAGTATAATCATGAGAGTCCTTAAAAATGGAAGAGGGAAGCAGACAGAGTGATGCAACCTGAGCAGGTCTGAACTACCCTCTCTGGCTTTAAGGTCAAAAGTGGCCACAAAGTTAGGAAGGTGTGCAGTCGAAAGTACTAATTTCTCCCCTAAAGCTTCCAGAAAGGAAGCTGACATCTTTAGCCTCCTGGGATTTATAGCCTACAGAACTATAAAATAATATTTTTGTGTTGTTTTAAGTCATTGAGTTTGTGGTGATTTATTACAGCAGCAATAGGAAGCTAGTATGTATTTCAATATGTTTATATGCAAATAAACATATAAAAATGATGTCCCCTTACAGTTAAGGATGGCTAGTTTAGAGTGGCAGGATTTACATAATTTTAAACATGATTCCTGTGCTTTTCTGCATGCTTTTAAAAATAAATTAACATATTATTTCTATTAGGAATTTACACAAAATATATACATTTCTCTGAGAAGCTCAGTAGAAAAAAAACACTTGCTTTACTTCGTTTAATTTAGAGTTTTCCAAATACACTTAAATGTAATGTAAAAGAGTCAGGCCAAATTCTTTACATCTTATTAGAAGGTGGAATTTCAAGAAACATATCTACACTGAATTATTGAGATCCAGTACTGTCCAGGTGATACGTATTTTATTCATCCTGATGAATAAATACTCAGAAGTTTAGATGCGATCCATGTGTGGTACACTTAATTATCAGAGTTGGATACACTCACTGCTCTTAGTAGAAGAATCATATAACACAAAGGTGTGTGTGTGTGTGTGTGTGTGTGTGTGTGTGTGTGTGTGTGTGTGTGAATGAGAGAGAAAGAGAGGTAGAGAGAGAGAGAGAGAGATCTAAGCTTAAGTAATTTATTACCCCAGTTATCAATAAGAAAGGAGAAAGGTTTTATGACACCTAGCTAATGGTCAGTTTTTATAGCAGTTATGTAAATGTGACTAACAAGTGAATTTTTCAACTTTGATTTGAAGCTGTGGATATTAGGTAAATTAAACCCAGTATTAGATAGAATGTTAGCTAAAAACTCAAAATATAATCCATCCATACTGGAGAGAGTTTCCATAGGTCCTTTAATTGCCTTTTCTTCAAACATTTTAGCTGCCCTTTGGAATTCATGCTGTTGCAGAAATAAACAGAGGTGATTGTAGTCTGATAAAGGCATTCATCTAAAAATGAAGATAATTCAGTTTTCTTTGGGTGTAATGTTTGGTTTAGCTCTACTATCTTTTAACACCTAGATAGGGATATAGATTTGCATTCTTATTTAAGAAATAAAGTCAGGTCAAGAGTGATGGCTCATGCCTGTAGTATCAGCACTTTGAGAAGCAAAGGTGGGAGGATTGCATGAGTCCAAAAGTTTGAGACCAGCCTGCACAATGTGGTGAAACCCCATCTCTACAAAAAAAAAAAAAAAAAAAAAAAAAAAAAGAAAGAAAGAAAGAAAAAGAAAAACTGAGCTGGGTAGAGTAACACATGCCTGATGCCTGTAGTCCCAGCTACATGGGAGGCTCAGGTGGGAGGATCATTGAGCCCAGGGAGGTCGAGGCTGCAGTGAGCCAAGATCGCTCCACTGCACTCCAGCCTGGGTGATAAAGTGAGACCTTGTCTCAAAAATAAAAATAAAGAAGTCAATAGGGAGTAAAAGTTGTCATTAATTACTCAATGATATTTATCTAACTCTTTGGAAATTTATTTAAGGACCATAGGCTAATGGGGGAAAATAATGAATTTGGCAGAATTTTTGCTGCTCTAGAAAGGAAAGGGGTGGTGGCTAGTAACACTTTTCTAAAACTAAAATATCTGTGTCGTAGTACCTGAACCTAAGGAAGAAAAATACTGAATTGGTTGAATTTAGAATTTTTTTTTCAAAAGAATTACTTATTGCAAATAAGCAAATGGTACTCAGTGAAAAATTTTAAGTCAAGTTCTCTTTTTCCTGTGATGCCAGAAAAATTATTTACTTTCTCTCCTTCCTTCATTTCCCCTCTCTTTTTTTTTTCTCTTTTAAATGTTTTAGCAGTAAGGCAGTATATTGCTAGTGTTGTTGAAGTTAAGTAAAAACTGAACACGGGGTAGTTCTATTTTTGTAAAGAGTAAAAAATAATATAAAAACAATAATAAATGCTTACAAAAATAGTTTTTTATTCTTGCTCAGTGCTATTATGTCTTCCCTCTTTGCTATGACTCTTCTCAAGCCCATTCCATCCTCACCCTTGCAAGCAAATATAATTCTTATATGTTCTTTTGGCAAAATACATATTCAAAGAAGAATATTCCTACTTTTGTGAGCTCTTTTAATAGGTACTGATGTGGTTTGGCTGTGTCCCCACACAAATCTCATCTTGAATTGTATTTCCTATAATCCCCACGTGTGGTGGGAGGGACCAGGTAGAGATAATTGAAGCATGGGGGCAGTTTCCCCATCCTGTTCTTGTGATAGTGAGTTAGTTCTCATGAGATCTGATGGTTTTACAAGGGGCTTACCCCTTCACTGGGCACTCATTCTCTCTCCTGCTATACTGTGAAGAGATGCCATCTGCCATGATTGTAAGTTTCCTGAGCCCTCCCTAGCCATGAGGAACTGTGAGTCAATTAAAACTCTTTCCTTTATAAATTACCCAGTCTTGGGTATTTCTTCATAGCAACGTGAGAACAAACTAATTCAAGTAGTTAGATTTGACATCACAATTTCCAAAGTCTAAAAGGGTATACTAACTTGGATGAAAACCATATTTACAGAATTCAGAAAAAATATAATATGCAGAAGCTAAAGGGCTGGATTTTCTTGGTTGGGAAAATATATTTTATGCAATTCCAGAGTTGAAGTAAAGACAAATGAATGTCCCCATGATGTAATCAGTGAGTTGAAAAATCAGGTGATTTTAGTCTTCAAATTCCATTTTAGCACAGTAAGTTTTTATTTATTTTTTAACATCTTGGTTAGTAGATGGGTCAATGTTTAAATGGTCATTCATCATTTACCATATAAAAGAAAAGCTATGATCTGAAACTGATTTTTACAGTTGCAGGCAAACAGAAATAATCATTTTCAATAACCTAAATCTGTTGCTTGAAGAATGTCATCATTTTATCTTTATTTTACTACTATTTACTTATATATAAGCCAGGTTTTGAGAGCTGCACCCTGCAAGTCCTGGCTGTAAACAATTTCTTCCAATTATCTACGATAGCAAGTGAGGAGAAGAAATTGGACTTTCTAGAAATCAAAGTTATATTTCTGACAGACTCAAAGAATGAGGCCAAAGGCACAAAGCCAACCGTAGCAGTCCTGGCTCCCATGATGGGCCAAGCTCCCGTATTCATGCTAGGTAGTTGGGTGACTACTAAAGTGTCTGAGAATAAGTGCCACACTTACTCTTAGGATAGTCCTTGTTCTTTCAGACATTCCAAAAATTATCATTCCAAATATGTGGACTTAACTTTTGTAAACATTTGCTACCTTTTTTATTAATAAAATGAAATTTGTTGGAATGAAGAAAAAGATAATAATACACACACTAGTTGGGCAGTGGTATTCATGAAAATTGATGAGTGACTTGACAAGACATAAAAAATTATTAGACGAGGCATCCTGGTGATTGAGAAAGAGTGGGAAAACTCTAGAGTCACCTAGAACTGGTTTCAAGTCTTCCCTCTGCTGATAAGTAACTGTGGATGCAAGCAATGTTTCAAACCTTTTCTGGCCATATTCTTCTTATGGTCAGAAACACACACAAAAAATTACATTCGTGTCAGAACAGATGTGAGCATGAAATAAAAAAATATATATGAGATGCCCACTAAATTGGCTATGTAATAGGAGCGCCATAAATGTTAATTCACTTCTGGTTAATCACTCCCAGACCCAATAATTCTCTTTGACTGTGTCAGAGCAACCTCCCCTACTATGGATATCCTTGGAATGTAATCCCAAGCCAAATGTAATTCAGACATATACTAAACCAGGTGGAATATATATAACAGGCATCATTTTAGATCCACACCCCCTTCTCTTCTTCCCTCCTCTAAGAACAACTGTTGGGTTGCCAACTATGTATCAGGTACCATGCCAAATCCTTATATATTTTATTTCCTTTAGTTATTATAACTGCAATGAGGTGGTAGATATTATTCCAAGTTACCACAGAGGGGACTAAAATTCTGAGAAACTACCTAGCTCAAAGTTAATCAACTACTAGTTGACAATTCTGTAGCCACATCTTTTCCCCCTCCCCCAGTTTACCTCCCTCTAAGTTCTGTGATGTCAGAGAGGTTTCTGAGATATGTAAATTGGCCTGAGTACTCACCCTGACAAATGACTCATACATGAGCAAAAACAAGAGCTTTATGATTATTCTGCAGCTACTGGATAATGGCAACACACACAATTTTTAGTTGCTCTCTGCTTGCTGGTTGATGGCACTGCACTGGGTTCCAGGGATGCCATGACATAATATGCCAGGAAACAGGAGAACTGCCATCACTTATCAAATAGTACATAGGGAGATGGTGGGAGGAAAAAGAAAACAAAAACAAACACTACAACCAGGAACAAGGGCTGAGCTGAAAGACACAGATACTGCAGGGCCAAAAATGTGGATATAGATTTTAGTAATTTCTTTACCCTGCTATACATCTGTATTTACGTTCACTTTTCCACCACCTCTTTTGGGTTTCCAGGAAATATGACTGGAAAGACATGGATGTCAAATTCATATCATTTATTAAACCTTCTGTCCAGAACCCTAATATGCTCGTGGTCTCTAACCAGCAGAGGCAGACAGTGTAGAAACCACCAGGAGTCCTCGAGTTCCTTTTCTTTGAAGTCTAGAACTGAGTTAAACAGCCCTCTATTTTTCCAAGGTCATCCTGTACCTCACAAAATCCTCCAAATCCATAGCTCTTATCCAAGGAGAGAGGAAAGGACAAAGTTGTATTTAAGGAGTTTTTAAGCCTTTTACATTCCCCTCCAAGTGCTGAGGTTTTAGGCTCCCATAGTTTTCTTGTAAATTAACAGACCCTTCCTCATGGTAGAGTAGGCATTTAATGGCCAATGGGAGACCATTTGATTACAAAATACAGACAAAAAATAGTTGCACTTTTAGAATCTATTCCTTGGGAAAATAGAGAATGAGAAGAAAGTTATAATGAAATTGATAACTGTTTTAGTCTGTTCTCATGCTGCTGATAAAGACATGCCTGAGACTGGGTAAATTATAAAGAAAAAGAGGTTTAATGGACTTACAGTTCCACATGGCTGGGAAGGCCTCACAATCATGGCAGAAGGCAAGGAGGAGTAAAGTCACATCTTACGTGGCAGCAGGCAAGAAAGAATGAGGCCAAGCAAAAGGGGAAACCCATTATAAAACCATCAGATCTCATGAGACTTACTCACTATCATGAGAACAGTATAGGAGAAACTGACCCCATGATCCAGTTATCTTCTACCGGGTCCCTCCTACAACACGTGGGAATTATGGGAACTACAGTTCAAGATGAGATTTGGGTAGGGGCACAGCCAAACCGTATCAGTAACTTATAAAAGCAACTTTGTATTTTGTGTTTTTTGCTTGTTTGTTTGTTTTTGAGACGAGGTCTCTCTGTTACCCCGGCTGGAGGGCAGTGATGTGATCTCGGCTCACTGCAGCCTCAACCTCTCAGGCTCAAGTGATCCTCCCACCTCAGCCACCTGAGTAGCTGGGACTATGGGCGCATGCCACCACATCTGGCTAGTTTTTATATTTTTTTGTAGAGACGGGGTTTCACCATGTTGCCTAGGCTGAACTTTTTAGTTATTGGAAGAACATCTGTGTACATTTGAAAAATAGATAGTGATACATCTTCTCAGGGCATTTATTTATTCAGCCTCCAGGGAATTCTAGGTGTATTTGAAGTCATTTTGTAGCATTCCCACAAAAGAAAGCCCCAGCTACAGATTGAGAATCCCTATCTTGGTAATGGGAAGCTACTAAGGATTTTGATGACATTTACAGGGTGATGTCTCAGGGAGACTGATTGACAGATCATTGGAGATATAAGGATTAACTATAAGGAGATTGATGATTACCATATCCAAATGTAAGATTTTGAGGTTCAAACCTAGGTAGTAGCAGTAGAGACAAATACTAGTTGATAGATACAAAGAATATTTAAAGTTTTAAAACTTTTTTTCAACTAGATGTTAGAAGAAAGTGAGAGACTCCAAAATCTTAAGTCCTAGTCATTGGGAGATTGATGGTAGAACACAGTTGGCTTTGGGAAAAAGATAAATTCAATCTTAGCTATCTTGAAATAATAGTGGTTTACTCACCAGTGTGTGTGTGCAGGGGAGGGAAATGTTAAATAGGCAATTAGAAATATGTGATTGAAGTTCAAAAGAGAGATCGTGACTATGACTAAAGGTTATGAAATCATTTCTGTAGAAGTGATTAAAACAACAAGAAACCAAGAATGTACTCTCCAAGATAAAGATTGAAGAGCTGCCACAGTAGAAGGTGGATCAGAGTCAACCAGAATTAGCCAACATTTTCTGTAAAGAGCCAGAGAATAAACATTTCAGGCTTTGTGTTCTAAAGGTCTCTGCTGCAACTAATTAACCATGCCATTGTATCCCAAAAGCAGCTGTAGACAATATTTAAATGAATTGGCATGGCTGTGTTCCAAGAAAAATCTATTTGCAAGACTAGGTGACCAGCTGGATTTGGCCTGGAGGCTTTAGTTTGTTGACTTCTAGTCTAGAAACTTAAGCTCCATGAGGGCAAGGATCATGTGTGCCTGATTCTCTGCTGTACCCCCAGCAGCTAGCACAGCACCTGGTTTGCAGTAGGGTCTCAATAGACATTTGTTGAATTGATGAATACTGTGGTGGAATGACTATGTCTATATTTAGCTTTGTTGGAGCAACAAAGAAAACCAAGAGCATACTAAGTGAGTTATGAAGATAATTAATATCCCATGACAAAGATGAAATTAAGAAAAGAGAGTATCAACAAAAAAAAGTTCTAGCAACAATGATAACTCAAAGAGATGATGAGGAATGAAGAGTTATAAAAAGTTACTTTTTTGACAATTAGTTGTAAGTCAGATATTTAGGTATAAAAGATCAGAATAAGAGACCACAGGAATGTAATCAAAGGCAGATATATATACACAAAATAACCTGGGGGTCAGAGTGAAAGTTGTTTTGTGGAGACTGCATGATTTAATAGTTACTTCCCTTAACATTTTTAAGTTTTTAATCAAAAAGATATTTTTTCAAGTATAATTCAAAAACTGTTAATTAGATTCTTATAAATCTAACATGAATTTGTAAACTATTTGAGGGAGAATCACACTTGTTTTCGACATTATGTAAATAAAATAACCAGCTTGAATAATTTTTTAAATAGTTGTGTTGATATTTGTCAAGTATTCTTTTAACTTTTTCACCTAAATATATGAGCTTAACTTTTGTGAATTTCCGACTTCACTTTATGAAGTTGGTATCAAGCATTGGATTTAAATATTTTCTTTTTATTATTGGTTTCCAACATTTACTTTTTCCTTCCAGATTATCTCACACAGAGCTGTTGGAATTACTTCATGATGATTTCAAAGAAAATTTTCTTCTCTAAACACTCTTATCCCAAGGTAAATTGATGGATTTCTAATGAATAAATTCTGGGAGGAAAACATCAGCATTTTTATACTTCAATTCAGAGTATTAATTCCCTCACCCTTAACTGTAGCCACCTGTCATTCTAAGTTTATGCAGTCATTTTTGACAATGGGAAATTATTATTTTTTGTACAATGTCGATCACCTTTGTGTCATTCGATACCTAGTGTGTTCAGTTTGTTATGCCTATACAAGTGAGAGAAAAACACCCCATAAACATGTCTAATCATGTCATTGAAGCTTTTCTTGGAATAATTGGAGTGTGATGATGGAGCAGGGAGAAAGGAGGGGATGGAAATTGAGGAAAAGGGTCTCAGCCTGAATTTTCCAAATTGGCTATTTATCTGGTTAATTCTTCATCTTTCCTCATCACCATGTCTGAATTGAGAAAATCTTCCTAATGATAATAAACTATGTCAAGAACAGATGGCTGATTTGATGTGATGAAAATAGCTATGTCAATTGAGGGTATTTTTTTCCTCACCCGTTTTGCTTTTCATCACTCTGGGGTTGGTGGTTCATGTATTTTTTTTTCTTTCACAGAATATGCCCTCAGCCCAATATAATGTGGTGAATCTCTCCCCAAAAGCAATTTGGGCCTTTTTCTCTGAAAGAAAGAATGAAGAAGTGGCTTTAAAAAAAAAGTGATTATCACCTTTCCTGCCTTTTCAGCTTTAGTTAAGTTACTTTTGGAAGGATCAGTTTACAACAAATGTTTAGTGTCAGGAATTTTACAGTTTCATAGGCCCTGACAGCTTGGCATGAAAAGAGGTGGCATTATGTCAATTTTAAATGAGTATGCCATTTACATACTAATTAAACTTTGCACTAGTGGGGTGAAAGAATGTCATTTTAAGCACCCCAGTTATTCTGTTTATATCATTGTTGTCTATTTAAACCATCTATTGTTTGGCATGTCACAGCCTCATCCCCTAAATGCCATTTTATGACCTCATACTACTTAAAAAATATTACCCCATTGCTTGGCAAATCACACAGGATCAGTATATCTAAAAGCAAAGGGGATTCCTTGGATCACCTTGCATCATTCTCACACCTTGTTTGATGATGATGATAGTAACAGTTAGCTTTTATTAATTACTCCTAAATGTCAGGCATTTTGCTAAACTATTTTCAATATCTTAATTCACTTAATTTTTAAAATAAGTTGGGAATGCTTATTACAACCTTTTTGCACATGGAGAAATTGGGGTTTCACAGTGTGTGGGTGAGCTCTTATTCACCATATTCCGTTGCCTTCTGCTTTGCTGTGTCCATCGATCCACAAAAGGTCCCACTGTGGTCAGATGTGGATAGGGTTACCAAAAATATACCAAGCATAGGATTTTTACTCACTATCTCAACCCACTTACTTCAGGGAGAAAGTGATAGACATGAAAGAGCATTTGCATGTTACATGATATATTATTTATTGGTTATATGATATATCACTAATACAGGCTCATATAACATACGTATTTCCCATCACTTTTCAGTTGCATTTTACCAGTTGCAGTCTTCCCTGGTTTGTTGTTGGATTTGGTTAAGAAGGTTTTTTCTCACTGGATAAGGAGCAGAATCAACATTAATATCATACCTGTGTGGGAGTTGGCTGACCAAGATTGGCAGTGACAGGAGTAAGATCAGAACTTTTCCTGGCTGGGCGTGGTGGGAGGAACCCACCATCCTTCTGGGTATTTATACGCCAGTGCTGAGAGCCCAGAGTTGGCATTTCTTGGCATTGTCAACAGAGTGCTGGTCTGCACTTCTTTCTTTTTAAAAAAATGACAGAAACAGAAAGCCTAGATAGTTGACATTGAAATAACTTGCCAAGAGAGGGTTGAACATATGATCCCTTTATAGCTTTTTCCTCACTATTTTCTGCAATCTTCAAGGTTGAAATAATTCCATGATAGAGTCAAAATCCAGGGGAAGAAAAGGAAGAAAATATACTTTAGCTCTCCATAATTCCAACCACCATATCGCATTTCATGAAATGTGACATAGTTTTGCTCCACAAGCTTGCCAAGGGGAAAAAATATATATCTAAATTTTAAGCTGATAACTCGAATGGTTCCAGAGATATCAACTTGTGAAAAGTCACAATTTTGCATTGTGCTGAAAAGCCACCTTACAATACAGGGACTACCATCACTCTTTAATATCCAGCAGAGTCCCCCGCTGTGCTTTGTCAGTCAGTAGCAACATCCAAGTCTTCCCGTAAAAGTAATTCACACTTTTTTCACAACACTGTTGCTTTAATTACCACTGAACTCTGCTGATGCTCAGGCAGGCCTGGCAGGACCAAGGGAGGGTCAGAGCCACAAAAGAAGCAAATAGCTTTTTTCCCTCCTTACTTTATTATTAACAAACCATCTTTGATGGAAATGTTCCTAGTTCTGAGGCCTAGACTTAACTCTGGGCCCCCTTGGCATATTCATTATCAAAAGAGACTCACAGATGCCATTCTGAGAGAGAAACACACACACACACACACACACACAGAGAGAGAGAGAGAGAGAGAGAGAGAGAGAGAGAGAGAGAGAAATAGTACCTACAATCCTAATTAGAAATTAGAAATTTTGGCAAAGAACAAATTTAGCAATTCAAAACTGACAAACTGCTTCTTATATAGCTTTTCTTTTCTGCAAATGAACTTACATTTCATACTGTATAGTTCTGCTGGATGAACATCAATTTATCTATTTATTTATTGTGGATTTTTTTCAGGATTAGTTGACACAATAAATTATATATCAAAGGAAACCATAGAACTGCCAAAATCTACCAGTGCATAAAAGTGATATGAAAAGCCTATGGTTTATAAATAATATGACAGCAATATTAACATCTTGTGTGCATAAGGCACCTTTCATTCTATATCACAAAATGTGTCTCCACTGAAACTTTCCTGTGAAATGAATTTCTGAAGTCTTCTCCATGCAAAATAGAAAGGAATTTTACATATACTTTTGGGGAAGAATTAAATAAGGTTGTGAACTTAGGGAAAGAAACTGAAGGACTGCTTAGCTTTCTCCTGACTCTAAATACCATGTTTTAAAAAATCATAATTTAAAGTTACACTGTAGGCTTGCCTATGTATCATCAAGTACTTAATGCTGCCATTATTTATTGTTTACTGATTTATAATCTGACTTACCACAAATGTGCAGCGTTTAGCTGGAAAGTGTGGTGTTCTGATAAGTTAATAAATATAAGTGAAATAATCATCAGATTCTATTGCAGACCATTTGATTCATTTAAGTCCCCTGTGATTTGATTCTAATCTTTCTTACAGACATCTTTATTTCCATCTGCGTATATCCTATACCTCAGTGGTTTCAAAATCTGATTGATCATCAAAATGTCCTGGGGGAGAGGAATTTAATAAATTAAAATACTCTAGAAGGAGGGTGTAGAATCTGTAGCTCTAAAGGGGCCTTGGAGTTTCAGATAATGTACTAGGTTTGGTCAATTTCTTGAATCAAACTTTTATTTCCTTATTTTCAATGCTTGTCTCTCAGCATCTTCTGTGGAAATCTTACTAAACTTTCCAGTCTTAGTTCTAGTACTCCATACCCCATGCAGCATTTACTGTTTCTTCAGCCAGTAGTAGCCCCTGCTTTCTCAAAATCCTGATAGTACTAAATACCTTCCCTAAGACTTAAACCTTCTGTGCTAAGTTGCCATTTTCTATATTTTCTTTCTCTTTTCTCATATATTTATCTATAAATATGAGCTCCTTCAGGGTACAAGTTAAAACATTCTATCTTGAAACCACATTGTGTAAAAAAGAGGCACTCTATGCATCTGTGTAATGAATGCATGGATTTCATTTTCTATGGCATGTAAGACTGCATATGAAGTTGAAATGACCAACTCATGTTCATATCTTCATTTGTGTGACACAGACACAGTGCAGCAGACTGAATTTTCCAAAGATGGATGCACTGATATATATTCTATCCCACATGTTCTTAAAATGTTGGCACAATTGTTGAGAATCCTCCATTGAGAGTGGTGTTTATATTCTTTCACCATAACCTGGGCAAATTTTTATAACTGCCTCAATCAAAAATAATGTGATGGAAGTGCCCCTTAGTGACTTTTGGGGATAGATTACAAAACCCGTAACACAGCTTCCTCCTAGATTTCTCCCTTGGGAGTCAGACCTTGAGAGCCCAGAACTGACGTGTAACAAGTCTGGCTACGTTGGAGCCTCCTCGCTGGAGAGACCACACGAAGTGATAAGGAAGCGCCAGTGCTTCTAGTACCCAGCAATTTGGTTAAGATCTCAAACATCATGGAACAGAAAGAAGCCATCCCAACTCTGCCATAAATTCATGCAGAGGGTCTGTGAACATGACAGGTGACCATTTTATGCCACTACATTTTGCATTAGTTACTCAGAAGTAGTAATCGGTACACCTAAGTTTAGTCACTAGAGACCCAAAATAAGCAAGATAAACAATATCTCTACTCTTATACAGCTTCTATTCTATACTAAAAACAAAACAAATAAGACAGAAACCTTTCATCTTGTTAATTAAAACTGTTCTATTTTTAAAATGGCTTTATTGAGCTATAATTGACATACAATAAATTACACATATTTAAAGTATACACTTTGATAAATTTGTACATATTTACACACCTGTGAAACCATTACCACATTGATGAAAATGAACATATTCGTTATCCACAGATACTCCTCTGTCTCTTTGCAATCCTTCTCTGCACCCATGCAGCCACTGTGTTGCTTCCTGTCACTTTAGATTCATTTGCATTTTCTAGAATTTTATACGATGTGAAATCATATGTTATGTATTCATTTGTTTCTTTTGCTCCGCATGATTGTTTTGAGACTCATTTATTTATTGCAGATATCAATAGTTATTCCTTTTTATTACTGAGCACTATTCCATTGTGTGGATATACCACATTTTATTTACCCATTTGAATTGTTTCCAATTTTTAGCTATTACAGATATAACTGTTGCTCTGAATATAATGTACAAATCTTTATATGGACAGGCACTTTTATTTCTTGAGTAAATGCCTAGGAGAAGAATGACTTCCTCTCTGTACTGTAGCCCAAGAATTCTCTCAAGGAAGTAAGGCGGGACAATCTTAGGGCTTACCTGACTTGTTTCCCACTTGTAAGATATCACTCTCTTTTGTCACTTAATTGGACAATGGTCTGAAAACTGTAGATCTCTCTGTGTGAGTATATGTGTGTATTCATATCATGCACATGTATTCATGTATATGAATATATCAATATGAATATATACATTAATATATTCTCTCTTCCTTTTAGTTGTTCAGGTGGAAGGGTAAATATAGTCCCTATTACTCCACCTTGGTATTTTCTCATTTTTAATTCCCTTTTAGGTTAAGGTCTTATTAAGAGGCAGAAGAATATTTGCCCCCTCTTTGTGTCTTCCAGAAATATACTTTACAAATGCAAATGGGCATTAGTGTCATTAAGTAGAAGGCTTCTGAAGTCACAAGATCACAGCGCCTGGTTTTAACTTAAGATTCTGCTACTTATTAGCAATAAAATGTTGGAGAAGTTATTTAGCTTCACCAAGCCTCGGTTTTCTTGTCTTCTTAATGATATCGGTAATAGCAGCAAGAGTAATAATAATACCCATTTCATAAGATTGGTAGAAGGTTAGAAGAGAACTCATGAAAAGTACCAAGCCCAGTGTCTGGAACATCATAAGCTTTCAATAACATGCTACTGATTGTTATTGGTTTAATTTTAGGAGTAGCTATCTGCACAATAAGAAATTGTGTCAAACCCTTGGATAAAAAAAGCATGGCAAATAGCTTTAATACCATTGTATGAAATACTTAGTAATAAAGGTGGTTCCTCACACTCTCTGAATAAAGTCTCTGGGTTTCACTCCTTTTTCTAAATCCCATCACTACAGAATTGACATTCTGCAACCTTTACACACAAAAGCTTCAAGAAATTCAGTCAAATCATGTCAGGGATCTGGGAAAAGAACTTAAAGTTCGGTCAACAGAAATGATCCTCTCAGAGAAACTTGTTCTATCCACTAGGGCTGAAGGAGCATAGATGTGATGTGGAGTCTAATGCACTTTGTAGAGTGAGTTTGCAGAGGGTAGCTCTCTGTTTTGAACAGAGAGAGAGTTTTTTGATGAAGTAAGCTCTATAGCTAGGTGAGTAGACTGAGGCACAGAACTTACTAGCTTCTAGGGTTCAATTTGCTGATGCATTCAACTTTTAATTAGGACAGTATTGAATAGCTACTTAAACCCTGTGTGTGTGTGCGTGCACGTGTGCATATGTATTTGTGAAGGCAATGGAGAAATCAGTTGAAGGGGGGTCTCAAATTTTTTCCTTTGCTTTATTGCAATTTGAATCTATGTGGAGACACTGGACTGAATGAGAGTTTAAAAAAAGCTTTTAGCTGCTCAAAAGTGTAAAAGATGAACATTCAAAATCCTAGCCTCTTTTTAGGGACTCTTATTAGCGACCTAACCATGCCTAACACAAGGCTTCCATGTGCCTCAATGTGAATGGGGCCACCTGAGGAGGTTGTGTAATGCTGTGGGCCAAGTGGAGCACCAAAGAGGAGCTTTGTGCCAAAACAGGATCTATGGATTATAGAAAGGCAGTTTTTTTAAATACTACTCTTTGCAATGCCGTTTTACAGTTAGGCAAAAGCTGTCCTTGCCTTGAGCCCTGTGCTTTTCTGGGCGCTTTTTTTTTTCTTTCCTTTTCTGATCTTTTTCAGTCCTCCTTAAGGGGTAAGGTATCCAAAGAACCAACAGACTTTCTCATCTGAATCCTGGATATTTGTCCCCTTCTAGGTCATGCTGTAAATATAATAGATCCCCAAATTCCCTGCCTATATGGCCACAAACCCACTGTAGGGCCTGTGTAGGTCCATCTTCTTAGGGATGGACTTTACCAATGGCCTGTGCTCCCCTGAACCCTGGTGTGAACTGACCATGGAGATGTGGAAAAATATATCTTCACATGCCCGACCTAATCATTTTACCTTTAATAATTTGTTTAATTACTTTATCTCTGACAAAGACCAAAGACTGCATATACTAGTGTTCAGCATTCATGGCCAAATATTGCTGTTGATTCCTGTTCATCTTCCTTGAATATATGTAGCATATAGATATACTAGATATATTAATAGATATATCATTGTCAGGAAAATGCACCCATTTCTTTCCATGTCTAGAAACAGTTTCAAAAACATTTATAATGACCACAGATTTTACCTAGGCCCTTTCTTCTCTCTCTCTCTCTCTTTCACCTTCTCCCTCCCTCCCTTCCCCTTTTCTGTTCCCCTGTCATTCATTCTGTTGTTCTTTCATTTCTTTCCTTTACTTCATATTCTTTGTATTAAGATAGGAATTGGAATTTGGGCCTAAAAAAGAAGATGTATTCAAGTTCTGATCCATTTTTAGTCATGATAAAATTGTTCTCTTTAATACCAAATATACTTGTCAAATGACAAGAATTCTGTAGAGAAGACATTTATGGGTTGATGGAAAAGTGACAAAAATTATCTGATAATAACATTACTCCGTTTAATTTATTCTGTTCCAAAATTATGCATATTACCATTAGAGACTTCATAACGTCCTTTTAGTGGGCAGTTCACCTGTTGAAATCTTGGTCCTTGCCCTTCACTGGCAGGAAGAGCTTTAACAAGCCCTTTATCTTAAATATTTAATTTATTGACTTATTATAAGTACAAAATAGAATGGTGCACATCGAATATCTAGAATAGCTCCTGGAACAATGTATACCATTCATACAAGTTAGCTCTACCATGCAAGATATTTCATGTTGTTTTTGTCAAAAGCAAAGAATGCTCACACCTTTCATAAGAATCAAATTAGATGCTATGAAACCAGATTTTTATCTGTGACTAAACTGTATAATTCCAAGTCAGTGAAAACATTTTCTCCTCCAATGAAATTAGGATATGTGTCTTTAATTTCCCATCCATTCCCTGCTGACTACCTGGAGATGTTACCAAAAGTCAGAAACTAAGGAAAACGTATTAGGACAAAAGGAGACCATGTTCTTTACTTGTTATTAGGAATCAGCAAACAAAATTTATTTTAAAATCTCTATCATACCGTTTGTTATTTTCATAATATTATCAAGAACATGGCTATAAGTTGATCATTTGAGCTGGTATTTCTTTTACTTAAAAAAAAAAGTGTAAGGTTATCTGGTTCTACCTTCCTAACTCACTGTTAGCATAAAACAAATACATTTTTATCTAATTTGTACACAGAAAGGAAAAGTTCCTTCCATAAAAATATGCATTTGTAAATCATGGAAAAATAGATTAATAGTTCCTCGAACTCCACATTTGTTTCATAATACCAGGTATGTCTAAAGCACTGCCTTCTTCTTTCAGACAAAACCAGTAATCTGTCTCCATGGAGTCAAATTTATGCCATGATTTTTTCTTGCCTTTTAAATGCATACTGTTTATTTTATAGGACCCTATTACCCATGCTTCCTTGTTTTCACATTTTCTTCTCATAAGAAGAATTCTAGTATTTTACAGTGTATAGATGTGTTAAACTTATCGGCAAATAATTTTGAAAGCTGCTTGAACCTTTTACTTTGCATTCACTTCCCTTTCCTCCTGCCAGCCCATATGCAAGTACTACCTTAGTCTTCAAATAAACATACAGGTCAGATGGTTCACTAGGTTGTTACATTACAACCTTAAAGATTTTGTGTCTCAAAATATTCTTGATTCAATTTAAATCACTGAGGCATAATAGTTCAACTTTTGTTACTCATTGTTTCATTTCTTGCTTTGTTGGAAAGGAGTTGCTAATTCGTAATATTTCTATCTGAACCTGTCAGGTAAAATGTCCTTAATACTGTTTTTTGTGCTTCTTTGAGGCTTTGTCTACAAAAAGACTGGAGTTGGGTCAATGACACTGATAGCAGCAGCAGGCAGGAAAATCCTAGGCAGATAGGGCAGGTCCCTGGTAAAATCCCACCTTCAAGCTAAGGACAGTTTAATGCCTAGCCACAAGTCCCAAATAAATCCATGGACCAGATTGAGAACCTCTCTTCCCATTTGGTGTGCTTTTCTCTGATTGATCCCCACCCTTCACCTATTTTACATATACCTTGCATATACCCACCCTTCCCTAATTGGTTTTTCACACTGTCATGCCCACCTTTGAGTGGTGCCTTTGTTTCAGCCTATTTTGCATATTCACAAACCAGTCAGCATGCACTCCCTCATTCTGACCACATAAAAGACCCAGACCCAGTGACACTGAGAGAGGGACCACCTGACTTCAGGTGGGGGGCCACCCTCACATCCTCTCTCTGCTGAGAGCTGTTTTATCACTCAATAAAACTTTTATCTGCCTTCCTCACCCTTTGATTGTCAGCATAACCTCATTCTTCCTGGACACAGGACAAGAACTCAGGAACCGCCAAACACGAGTATGAGCTATAACACAGGTGGGCTGGGGCATGCCCAAGCCATCTCTGGGCTGAGGCAGTGTGCAAGCCAGGCACAGACTGGTGGGCCAAGTGGGTGGCAGGCCTGGGGCTAAGCAAGGCCCAGGCATGGGCATCACCAGTCAAAAGCCTCTGGCTGGCAAAGTGACCGAGAAAACTCCTGTGTCAATACAACCAATTTAACTGAACTTAGATTTATATTTCCTTCTGATAATTCAATTGTTCATGTTCAACTTTTTCCTGATAAAATTTATTTATATAAGTAGCCAAAGTCATAGACTTGATCTTGGCAGAAACAAAAACTTATAGGTTTCTGATAAACAATTTTAAAAAGTTATAGAAGGGTGAAGAACCAAAACTATGCATGCCATTTATTCATGTATAGCTAATTTCAGTAATGGCTTATATAACATGGTATGATGATAAATAATATTCTTCATATTCAGACAATACTTTCATTTCTGACTATGCTTTTTTAAAATCATCTGAACATACTCTAAAAAGACTCTGTATGTACCCACTTTTCTTTTCCAGACAATAGATGGTTTTTTTTCATTCTCTTATTCTACCAATCTATTAATTTTGATTATTTACGGTTTACTCTAATGTCTCAGTTGCCCATTGGGAAACTATTCTTCAATAAAATACTGTATATACAATACAGTGTATTATGACATTATGATTGTCTTTCTTCCTTTATGCATCTGATATACTCTCTTCTTCCATCCTTTGATTTTTGACAGGCAATGTGTTATGATAGTAATCAGGCCCATTTATGATATGTTCAGCATGTACCAGAGAGTCAATACATTCAGGGATGTCCTCTGCAGATTTATGAGGAAAGGTAGATTTAGACTCACCCCTGCCAGAAGAGTTGACGTAGAACTTTCTCTCTCACCCAATGCATTCCAGAGGAATTCTAGGATGCCCTGAAAAACAGAAGGCAGGGTGTCAGGCTGAACCCATTGCATTCATCTGATTTTTTTCTTTCAAAACAGCTAAAAATGAAATCAGATAATGTTCTCAGATGCTTTAAACAAAAGGAATCTTCTGGGGCAGCATATAAAATAATCTTTACAAATTTCACATTCTCTCCAAGTCTCACACCCCAGTCTATAGATGTTGAGATTTCCCTAAAGTATCGAAGTGCTAAAGGAAAGAACTTAAGCAAAAACTCAAGTTTTCCTATTGTGCCATATTTTCTTTTTTTTTTTTTTTTTTTTTTTGTGACGGAGTCTCGCTCTGCCGCCCAGGCTGGAGTGCTGTGGCCGGATCTCAGCTCACTGCAAGCTCCGCCTCCCGGGTTCACGCCATTCTCCTGCCTCAGCCTCCCGAGTAGCTGGGACTACAGGTGCCCGCCACCTCGCCCGGCTAATTTTTTTGTATTTTTTAGTAGAGACGGGGTTTCACCGTGTTAGCCAGGATGGTCTCGATCTCCTGACCTCGTGATCCGCCCGTCTCGGCCTCCCAAAGTGCTGGGATTACAGGCTTGAGCCACCGCGCCCGGCCTTTGTGCCATATTTTCTTCTGTCTTTCTAGACTCTGCGGAAACCCAGCAGCAATAAGCTTTTATAGCTTTCTTATTCTGTCAATCAGTTCCCATTTCTAAATACGAAAAAGGCCAAGGAAGTTTGTCCTCTTTTGAATTCTCAGCTTCCCAGGTCATGAAAATGTCCTCCTCCTCATTGTGAGTAGATTTGTGTTTTACCCTATTCCATATCCAACAATCTATTTCATAGTTAAGGTACACCGTAAGGTATAATACCTTGAATGTATTTATGTGAAAGTGTGGTATTTTCTTTCTTTTCCTCCCACAAGAGGATATGTAGAAGAGAACTGCTATCATTACTTATTTTTATTCCTTCTGCTTATATCCGAAGCATTTCCAAACTAATCTAGTTGAGGAATATATGTCCTTACAAGATTGCTACACCTTGTTCATTGCTACCTTCTTCATCCCAGTCAATTCCTTCTTTATTCCGGGCACCAGTGCATTGACACCGACACATTGATGTTCTCCTTGTGAGAATTAGCCTATCACATTCATTTACATCCACTTAATTGCTCCTGCTATTGTTTAGTCTGTTAACTTCCAGCTAGGGTGCAATTCACGTGAACACTGGGGAAGCACAACCATTCGATTAGTTCTGCAAAGTAGATTAAAATCTTCTGGCTAATTGGAGATTGTCCATACCGCTGCCTTCCTTCCAACTCTAGGTTGAACAAATGTTATGTCTTCAAGGGAGGGCTCTTCGTTGGAATATGGAAGTCTTGACTGGACCCAGTAGCATTTTCTGAGCATGTTGGTGTATAGGGACACTGTGCTAGGCACCATGCCAGCAATTATCACCAATCTGGTCTTTGCCTGCAACCTGCAACTAGTCTTTTGATTGGCAGCTTGCCTTCTTCATTTTCATAAGGAGCACATGCACACTGGAGAAACTCCAACTTGGTACATGGCTAAATCATTAGTATCCCAAATTGGTAAGAATTTCATTTTGAAACACAAGCACTAAGAAAAATCCTATAAAACAGTTTGTCTAGTTTGGGGGGAAATGATAATTATGAATATGATAGTCTCACTTGCATGATCCAAAGCATTATGCCATGTTGGACGTAGTTAATTTATTCAGAACTTATCATTGATGTAATAGCAAGCATGCTTTGGTTACTAAGCTGTTGCATAGTTGTAGGCAACAAAGTTCCAAAGCTTTCTTTGGCAACATGTCACCATTCTGTGTACATTAAGCTGAGGTGCTTTAAGATGTTTAATTACGTTTTATCTAAAGAAAATGGAAAGCTCACACATCTACTCCAGGAATTCTAAGACATAACAGTAAGTCAAATTTCTTTATTTAATCTAAAATGCCTGTCCCAACTTGGTTTTAGCCCACCTCACTAGCACATTTTCTGACTGTCCCCTAAAATGCAGCTGAATAAAACTGGTAACTCTCGCTTAAATGCATTGAATTATTTTTATGGCCTGGTGTCCTTATGTCACTGTTCCAGTTATCTGGGGTTTGTGATAGGTATGATGTACCATTCAGGAAGAAGTACTTAATGTTGACCCGGGAGTCAACACAAGATGAGATCTATCTAAAAACACACTGGATACTTTCCATCAATGATGTCATCTAATCCTCCCAATAGAATTTGGAAGCAGTTGCCTAATACCCGTTTACTGATTGACTGAGTCTCAGAAAGTTTGAGTGACCGGTACAAGATAACATAGTAAGTAACAAAGTGTTGAATTGAAATCCAGCTCTATCTCTATATGACTCCACACGTGCTTCTTTCCTACGACCTCATAGAGGTGTTCATTGGCAAGAGATAAATCTTAAGCTCCAAGTTGAAGAAAGAGTAAGTGCTAATAATGTAGAAAAAAAGAAAGTCAATATTTCTGGGAAGAAACCCTCCCTTCTCACCAAATGTTGATAGTGGGTATAACATCAAAGGTAACAAGATCACCAGGACTTAAATATAGGAGAAATAAGGAAAATAGTGATAGAATTTTTGTTGTTGTTGAGACAGGATCTTGCTCTGTCACTCAGACTGGGGTGCAGTGGCTCAATCACAGCTTGCTACAATCTCAACCTCCTGGGCTCAAGTGATTCTCCCACCTCAGCCTCCCAAGTAGCTGTGACCACAGGTGTATACCACCACACCTGGATAATTTAGTGATAGAATTTGTTAAGACCATGTGATGTTTCTGAGAAGCATATCAGGCACCCATGGAACGGGCTGAGGATTTTAAAGAGTTTGTGAAGAGGGTAAAGGATACACTGAGAGTAACTAGAGGCCCAGAGATTTCCAGACTTAAGAAATACATTGCTGCCCATCTCCTCTGAAGATGCTAAGGAAGAAAGTATCAGGTTGCTTTTCATTGCATTGTCTGTGAAGCCTGCAGAAGTGGCAATTACACAGTAGATCATAAAGTGGACACCTTAGGACAAAAGAATTTACCTGGTTCATCACTGCTCTATCCCTCTGACTCCTGTTTTATATTTCCATTGTATGTGAGGGAGATAGGCAAGAGAGAGTAGGAAGAATCTACTTGGGATGAAGTCACAAACTAATGATTACCCTTAACATTCGAAGGGCCTGGAGAAAGAATACAAAGGGAGGTCCACATAAATGTAGGTTGAAATATCTCCATTACAAATCAAGCTAGCAAACTGTTGACTAAAATAAGGTCTAACCCTCTGTCTTGATTAATAGGCTGTAATAACAACCTGGAAGTCTAAGTTTCAACTTAGAATCTTCGAGATTCTTGAAGTTTGATGCTGGAACTGGCAGAAGAGGAAAACCAAACCTCAGCCTCCCACCCACCTCCTGTTTTTCCCATCCCTCCACTGTGAGGGTCCTCACATGTGCAGATATATTTTTCCACATCTCCATGGTCAGTTCACACCAGGGTTCAGGGGAGCAGAGGCCATTGGTAAAGTCCATCCCTAAGAAGATGGACTTTATCTACTAAAAATACAAAAATTAGCCAGGCGTGGTGGTGTATGCCCATAGTCCAAGCTATTCGGGAGGCTGAGGCAAGAGAATCACTTGAATCTCGGAGGCAGAGGTTGTAGTGAGCCGAGATCGGGCCATTGCACTCCAGCCTGGGCAACAGAGAAAGACTTGGCCCTCCCCACCCCTCCCCACCAATAAAAGATAAAATAATCATATGGATAGACTGGCCATGCCAAGATCCATTTATGTCACATGGACCCATTTCATGTGCATACATGAAATTATTTTTCTAGCCACAAAATACATTAGTAGGTCTTATTGTGAATTGGAACTATTTCACCCCAAGTTCCATGCATGTTTTTCTATTGGTTGTATGGAAGCATCCTGTCTTATTCAGACTCTAAAATGATAACAGAGTGATGTCATTTGGTATGAATTCCTGTGCATGGGCCAGGTGTGTTAGCCAGTGGGCAGGCAGTCAGTACGTATGTAGCAGGCATGCTCTATTCCCAGTTCATTAGCTTGGCAGGTGACACGTTGGCCTCTGCTAGGATGCAAAATGCACTTTCTCAGATTCCCAAGATTCTGTGTCAACTGCTATGTACCAATCATTGACTTCTCTCTGTGTGATGTGGGGTTAATGAGGAATGACAGGTTGCTTTTTTTTTTTTTTTTTTTTTTCCTCAGTGTATACAAGCTGCCAAGCACACTTAACCCAATTGCCATTATTTTGGAACTAACTTCTGACATATGGATCATATTTTAACCTATAAGTAGATATACACATGTTAGATATGAAGTAAGTGTTTACAAAATATCCCATGTACATAACAATGTTATACATGTTTATTCATGGTAGAATACACAGAATTGGATTTATAAAACATTAACTCTATGTTCATAAACTCTCTGCAGTTAACTAAACCAATGATAGAAGCTTTCTAAAGGAGCGACAGAATACCTCTAAGGAACATGAGTGACTTTTTAGTAGTCTGATATAGAATGAAAAATGCAGGCACATATAATAATATGCTAGAGTAGAGACAGTGAATACAATCACCCTCCCTCCCCGGCTCTCCCACCCTTCCATGATCTTTATTAGCTTTGTCCTGACACTCTGACCTTACTGAGCTCTCTCCAGCCCTGACAGCCACATAAAACCTACAAACAAATAGGGAACTGGTGCAGCCTTTTCAGATTTAGGATCATGTTCGAGTGTATGAATCAGATTTTTCTATGTGTGGACATGACAACTATGGAAAAACTGTAATTTAGGACATATTCTCTTTATCCTTTTATGTAGAATTTCACTTTAATGTGATGCAAATGACAGTAAGAAATACATTCAGAGAATGTTAAAGCCTTCCTATTAAAAATTCTGTATGCATTTTACATTCTCATTCATGTACAGTCAAAAACCCTGATAAAATCACAGTGCTGATTTGACTGCTGCACTTATCGTATTAATGAGGATACTTTATGCCTTTTGAAAATTGGGATATGGTCCATTATGTGATTGTAAATGATGTGATTGTATCACATAAATTTGTTATTCAATCCCACCCCTCCCTTCAGTCAGCTTTGTATATAAGAAGATTCATTGGTGAGCCAGAATCGAGGCCGGAAAACTGAACTACAAATTAGACTTTTCTTCTTTTGTCTTTATTTCTGTTTATAGAAAGGAATATAATAAACATGCACATGTGTGCATGTGGGCATATATATATATATATATATGTATTTTTTCTTACCTTTTTTTTTTTTTTTTTTTTTTTTAATTTCCTTAAAACCACAGGGAAAACTCACCAAGGAAGTCAAAATGAAAGAAAGAAGCAGACAGGGCCGAGGCTCCCTGAGGTACGTAACACTTTCTTCCACAGCCACGGAAATACGCCTTTTACTTTTTCCTGATTTAGGATTGTCTAACACTTGGAAGTCTTCCCTTCTCCCTCTTGCAATAAGTGAAAGATTTGAGAACTGTTGTTGGCCAAGTTTTCCTGATTTTTGGTTGCATTTGCATTCCTAAAATACCTACTTTTCTCTTTATTTATTTTTCTGTCTTGCCCACCTAGAGACACAAACACCTTCCCTGACATCAAGATCTCCAAACTCCCCACATAACAAATTACAGCACTGATAACAGAAGCTCTTCAGAACTCTCCGATTAAAGCAAAGAAGGGGGCCACTGGCTGTTGTTGGCTGAGTAGCTCTTATGGCCTTGAAGGGCTACACATTTAATTGCCTCTTTAATGACAGTCCCAAGTCTTATGATAATTGGAGAGAAGCCCATGCAGCAAAGGTGCTTTCTGGTCCTAAAGTCATGGCAATTATCATTTGTTGTCTGTACATCTGTGTTTTATAAACATTATTTTTGGTTTTGGATTCCTGAGCATTTGTAGCCTGGCCTTTTTTTTCTTTCTTTCTTTCTTTTTAGTTTTGTTTCTTTTTTGAGACAGAGTCTCGCTCTTTTGCCCAGGCTAGAATGCAGTGGTGCAATCTCAGCTCACTGCAACCTCCGCCTCCCGGACTCAAGCAATTCTTGGGCCTCAGCCTCCCGAGTAGCTGGGATTATAGACGTGCGCCACCACACCTGGCTAATTTTTATATTTTTAGCAGAGATGGGGTTTCACCATGTTGGCCAGGCTTTTCTCGAACTCCTGACCTCAAGTGATCCACCTGCCTAGGGCTCCCAAAGTGGTAGCATTACAGATGTGAGCCACTGTGTCCAGCCTCCTTTTATTTCTTTATTCCTTAAAGAAATGATCTGTTGTCTGGAACCTGGAGTAAGTGATATTGCCCTTCACAGTAGAGCAAGCTCTGCTGTGGAGTTCTTGGAGTTTGAAATACAAATGCCCAAGTTCTTGACACTCATCTGGCAATCTCATATTTCTGACTCTTATTCTCGTTCACCTTGGTACCTGACCTTTAGGCCTTATGAAGCTCTGCGTTTTCTCAGAGCTCAGATGCTGTGGATGAAAAACAACAATTAAAGTTTGGTCTCTGATACGTTCTAACATTAAAAATACAGTACCATGTTTCCCCTACTGTCTTCCAGGAGAGATGTCAGAAAGAATGATTTCCACATTACAGTAAATTTGATGGCACATCATTTATAATTTTACAAATATTTACAATTATTGTAAATTTTATTTTATAAATAGCACATGGAAAAAGGTAAGTTTTTTGACTAAGTTATACCAAAAGCTTACAGCGGGTCTTTCCTGATGGAAGGTAAGTTTTTTCTTTTTCTTTTTCTTTGAGGTGGAGTTTTGCTCTGTCGCCAGGCTGGAGTGCAGTGGCGTGATCTTGGCTCACTGCAACCTTTGCCTCCCAGGCGATTCTCCTGCCTCAGCCTCCTAAGTAGTTGGTACTATAGGCACATGCCACCATGCCCAGTTAATTTTTGTCTTTTTAGTAGAGACGGGGTTTCACCATATTGGCCAGAATGGTCTGAATCTCTTAACATCATGATCTACCTCTCGGCCTCCCAAAGTGCTGGGATTATAAGTGTGAGCCACCGAGCCTGGCCTTTCTTTCTTTCTTTTTTCTTCTTTTTTTTTTTTTAATCTTTTTTCAGATTCAAGGCCAATAAGAACTTTATACAATCTTCTGGACAAAGCTTGCTACATCCTAATCTCTGAAAATCCACTCTGTTCTGTTCACTGCTCTCCTTATTAATCAGTTCTACAAAGCTGTACCCTTCTCAGTACTGTTACACACACTGCATTTTTATGCTTCTGTTTTGGAGTGGCCTTTTCTACATTTTTGCTTTGTCTTGCATTCAATTACCCAGAGCTTGGTCTGTAGAATAGGATACCATCACTGCCTACATTTAGGTCACAGCACATTGTGTCATCTGGATTCATATATTTTACTTCTGCCTCTTATAGGAGGAAACTCATTTGAGAAATCTTGGCTCTGCCTTTGGGGAGGAATCATTTACCTTCTTTCATCTGGGCTGAAATTTGCCTCCTCATTTCTTTTGTTAATAAAAAAAAGAAAGCTTATTTACATCTTCTCAGATCCTATTAGTTAGCTCTATTGCCTAATTGTTGCAGTTTTAAGAAAGACCAAGTCATTTTCTTGCTTTCAATCATTGTTGGTCTATTTCTTGGGTTACACAATGCTACATTCATGTCTGCCTACTTTCTTTGGGAAGCTTTTTTTGTTTCACTTTGCTGTGCAGCATCATATGCATGGTTCATTTCCTTCCCACACATAGGAAATATGGCTAAACCATCCCCCTACAAAAGAGTAGAGAGAAAGATAGCAGGCCTGGCAATATCACCCATCACCTTGACCTCTCTGTCTGAGGATAAGGGCAGGCTGGGATCCGTGTTTCTGCATGAATTTGGCCTGATTTCTCTTCCCCTTTTTCTTCTCTAATGTCTTAACAGTTCCTTAGAATGAATTTCCCTACCTAAGATGGATCTCCCCCTTTCTCTCTTGACAACGCTGAGGGTGTGAAATATTACTCATGCAGTCCACTCTCTGAGAGGTATCGCTGGCTGAAGCCATGCTGCTCATCTGCCATTCTGTACCCAACTGTGGATAATAACGGAATTGATTTTACCTGAGGAAAGACAAAGGCACCTCAGGCTGCTTTCTGCATTATTTTGTTCTCAGGTTATTCTGCTCTGAGTGGTGAGATCTCTCACTAGAATATTGGGTCACATTTAGCTTTCTTTATGGCAAATCCCCTGTGTGGGAACTTCTGGCAATGGGCTGTGAGGTGTTACTATTCTGTGCTTGTGTGTGTGTTGTCAAAGTATAACATGAGTAAGCTTACGTTTTCAAGTCCTCTGAATGCTTTTTCTTTTTTAAATATGCTTTTAAGAAAGCATATCTCAAAGTTGGAGACTAAAACTTGGCTTTCAGATCCTCTGGATGGTGACTTTAAAGAAGACTATTCTTGAATAAATTGTAATATGACCATAAATAAGCCAACCTACATATATTATAAGGGCAATAAAGATAATATTGAGTGCTTAGTACTTCTCATGCATGTTCTAATTGCCTCATGCTTATTAATTTACTAAATCCTTATAATAACTTCATTAGGCATACATTATTTTTCTCTATTTTACAGGTGCAGAAACTGAGGCACAGCAAGGTTCAGTAAATTGTCCAAGCCATATAAGTGGTAAGTGGCAGGTGGCCTTGGTTTCTAAGTCATGACTTTTAAATGTCGAATTTCTCTGCCTCATTGAGGGAAAAATCTACAATGTCTCGTATAGTAACCATCATGTGAGCAAGATGTTTTACAAATATTTTAAGGAAATGTCGATGAAATAATGTGTACTTAAAAGTGTTTTTATTTCTGTCACCCTTTGTTTTTTTAAACTATATTATTCCTTTATGTTTAAAAAACCCAAGTTATCTTGAATTATGTGGAGAATTCAGGAAAGTTAACATATAATGGTTGTCACCTTAAAAAAATCTGGTGTGTTTGCTGTATGATCCCTTGAGTTATTACTTTTATTTTAAACCTCTCTGTATTTTCTGTTGATTCTTATTGATACTTTTATTCAGATGAGAAGGCATATACCCCCACTGAGGCTCTCTCTGGAAAGTGTTGAAAGAGGGTCAGGTAGAAGTCTCAGTTTTTACCTGTGCTTAAAATGTCTACTATGAGAAATGTATTCCAGGGATAACCTTCATAATTAAGTGTTTACAAAGAAAGATATTAAATATATAAGGAACCATGGTCACCCTAACTTTCTGAGCATTGTTAACTTTGGGTCTGATTCTTTTAGCTCACTGCCTTAGAGTTGCCATGGATGTGCTGGGCAGTCCTGTGTACACACAAAGAATGTATTGGATGTCTTGGAATTTTGGAAGTTCAAGGAATATTGGATTTTATGTATTATATATTATCTATTACTTGCTGGAGTAGCTTGCTTCTGTTTCTTATAGATTTAAGAGTAGAATTACTATTCTGGTAGTCTTGCACAAGTATGACCCTTTAGATTATGTGAATACACATCAAATTGGTGGCCAGGAATTGCAAATTGGTACAAGTTAACATAAGTATCATAAAGGTTTTTGGGATCTCAAAAGAGTTATTTATGTTCAGCTCTGGCTCCAACCAAGTCTTCACCGTTGGATCAATGCATCAGATCAAGAATAAGTGGAGCCCCAAAGTCACACCATCCTATCAATATAATTATCTATAATTAATATAATTATTGATCATGTAGTAGAAGTAACTGCCTAGATGATATAAGGCTTTTAGGATTTCATGGAAATGCTTCACAACTTAATTATGTTTCCCTGGGAGATTATAATATAATTCAATTTATTTTTCCCATGTGTTTCATCAATCATTATGTGGATAGAAGGAATATCAGAATCTCATTTCTATGTCAATTCCTGCAGAATGTAGACAAGTCACTTCAGTAGAACAGAACGGATTAGAAGACAGGGTTCCTCCCCCAGGGAAATTATGCCCTATGTCACTTGTAATGCTGATGCCACATTCTGTTGGTTTTGTAGTATGTGATGAGGACAACTACAAAAATCTGTGATATCCCTGTTCCAGCTTATACACCAAACCAGATTGAGGCCTGTATAAAATGTTCTTAGATACGTGAGTAGTTGTGTTCCCCTCAGGGCCTTGGTTTCTCTATCAAAGGAGGCAGGTGGTGGCTAGGTCCCCTTCTGCTTGTAAAGCTCCATACTCTAGTTTTGTTTGTGCTTTAGCTCTTTAGTGTCTACACTGGTGCGTCTCAAGGTTTAGCATACGTATGAATTACTGGAATCTTGTTAAAATGTAGATTATGATGCAGTTGGTCTAGGGTGGTTTCTGGGCTCCTGGTTTTCTAACAAGCTCCCAGGTGATGCTGAAATGGCTGATGTGTGAACCACATTTTTACCAGCAAAGATCTAAATGATGTACGGAGGTAAGGGGGGAAAGACTAGCTCTTTGTCTTCCTGTGGTGATACATTCACCTGGTTTTGTCTCAGGGCTAGGATTCTTGACTTTCTTCTGCAGAACACTGAAACATGCCTCCTCTTTCCTGGCTCCACCAAGCAGAGTTTGGGCTTCAAGAAGACTGAATGCATCTGTACAGAGCACAGTCCCTTCTCCAAGAAGGAAACCATGGGGCTTATCAAGAAAGGTCTGTGCCTTTACTGTTAGGCATCCTCTGCCCTGCTGAAATATGAAATAAATGAGGTGGAGTTTAATTTTAGGGTCTACAAATTTGTAATGTGTTCATCATTCCTGATGCTATTTTACATGGCAGGCTGGGTTGTCAGACATGTTTTGTGAGGAGAGCTGCATTTGAGTTCTGGTTTAATGAAGCCTTCGCATGCACCCTCCCAGGTCCCTCCTCTAATCTCCACTTATCAGAGAAAGATACGCCACTTGTATGAGGGATTTTCACTATTGGAAATGCACATCTCTTTTGCTTTCCTAGGGGCATGCTCTTTGGGGGGGATTTTCCCAAGTTGGACTGCAGGCTGACTTCCCAGCAGAGGGCGCACTGCCCCAGTGCCATGGCCCAGAGCAGTTTCCTCCTCTTCTGGGTGGACTTTCCTCCCCACTAGGCTGGTTAGGGCTGAGCAGGAATTGAGGAGAAATGAGCTTTCAGGAAAGGAGGACATGAAGATGAGATTAAGGGAGAAAATAAAATCTAATCATTTCAGATCTGAATCAGTGACTTTTAAAATGAAAGGTCTACTTGGCTACAGTTAATGACAGCTTTTCATAATTCTCAGCTATTGCAAAACTAACTTTTCTTTCTTAAAATTCTCTGAACCCTGCATTGTCCAGCATTTGTATCTTTCACTTTAATGAGCACTAAATAAGAATTACATAAAGAATTTTAATAATTCTCACTGGAAAGTTAATTAAGCAGCAAGAAGTCTTTGGAACTGTTACTCTTTCTGCCTTTTACAGACAAGTGCTTCCATGGCTTCCAAGGAAAGAGGTCACATTTATACATATATATAAAATGATGTGTGGGTTAGTAACTTTTTCCAGTAACAAATGACCTCCTTAACGAGCTGAAATTGTGAAATGAAAATCCACCTTTTTGTGGCCCACTTTCCCTGAACTCTATTCTCTACTTTCCTCAGACTTCTTTGCACAGGAAATGAATTCCCTGTAACTTTGGGGGGGCTCGAATATGTTGATCTCAAGTTCTCCAAATTTTTTTGTTCCTCTATAAATCATACGGGCATGACCCAGCCCAGTCATTCATTTCAAATTTCTTTTTTCCTTTCTTTCTTTTTTAAAAAACAGCTTCTGTTTTTTCTCATTTTTGATAGATCCTACCACAAACTTCAGCTAGAGTAAGTGCAGACGACCATAACACTATTCTCACATAGAGGGTATTTTATTAAGTCCAGCAGTTAAAAATGTACAAAGTTCCTTGTAATAATCCATTCATTCTGTTCTCACTTGATTCTTGGAGTAAGCCTGCACAATTATTCAAATCCCAGCTTTTAGCTACAGCATACACCTCGCCATGGGGCTATGCCTCTGTAATCTTGCTTTGGTCTTGCATGTCAAATGGAATTAACTCCCATAAGAAATGTGTGCGAAGACAACCCAAAGTGTCTAATCCTGCTGCTGTCTTAAATTTCTGAAACTCTGAGCTGTCATCTTTTTCTATTGCTTTGTTGAAGTTCTCACTTATGCTTCAGTCCATCCAAAGCTGAAGTTTAGGAAAATTTGCATTTTTATATATTTTTTTCAGTTATGCTCTCCCTTGGCCTTTTCACATGTTCTCTTTGTAGGAGGATTTTTTTTCTTCCTTCAGATTTCAAGACCATTTTGTACACAGTGGAATTGCAACAAGAGGTGAATTCACTTTTTTTTTTTTTTTTTTTTTTTTTGCCCCTGGGAGTATACAAGTTGATACGCAGACACCACCATTTGAAGATTCGCAAACCACATCCAAACAGATATATGAGGGTGTGTGTGTGTGTGTGTGTGTGTGTGTGTGTGTGTGTGAGAGAGAGAGAGAGAGAGAGAGAGAGAGAGAATGTGTCTCTGAATGTTGTATGAGAAAGGGGAGAGAAGAAATGATATCATTATTACCATACCTTAACCACTCAACCTAGCTAATCAGAAAAACTAATTCTGTCTCAATTGAATCTCAAACTGCATCATCTCCCTCATGAATAAAATGCTTGGTGAAATGAGCTTGGTTAGGTTACTCTACTTGTATGTTGTATTAAGAGTAGATTAGCTTGATGAGTAATTTTATACTTTCTTCCTTCTCTAGGGGGCATACTGTTTAAAGATCTTGAATGCTGGGACAGTCCTCTTCTTCTTCACCAGATCCTGTATTCCACTTAATCACCTCCTGCGAATTCCTAGACATGAGGACTCTAGATGAAGACTTAGTATTCAGAATGCAATGCAAGCACTTAATAAATATATGTTGAATTCCTATGAATAAGGACAGTGTGTTAGCTGTTAGCTAGAGCATACACTTCATCTCTTTCTTTCTGGGTGACTTATCTTGTTGCCTCAATTTACAAATTGTATCATTCCATCTGGAAATGAAATCTGGCCAGGTTTTAGTGAACTCCCCTCACAGCCTGTGTGTTCAGTCCAATCATCACACATGGTACATATTTTTAAATCACCAGTTATTCAGCATTGTGGGTTCCTTAAGGTGTCTCAACTAAGTGAGGTGTGGAAGGGTAAAATTGTAACTTGGTGTGGTGGATATTTAATAAGTGGTAAACCACAGCATTCTCCATTTGAAAGCTAATTAAGGCCACTAGCTGACCGTGCTTGTGCAGAAAACATATTCATGGTTTAACCATGGAAACAGTCATAACAGCGCTCAGCTAAAAATAATGGGCTTAAGAGACATTTTCACTGATCACTCTTCAATGCTTATTTATTTATTTATATATTTATTTTAAGTATAAGAGTTGTCACGTTTTTTAGGAAATACCCAGCAGCACTAGCTCATTTTGATACTTCAAAGTTTGACTTGTTCCACCATAGATACTAATATGAGGAGTGATGTTAGGGGACAGCTGCGAGACCAAATTATATTTTTAATGCTGTATGCAGGAATGTCTCAAAAGATAATCATCCCTTATGCTCTCTTGAATCTCTTTCCTTGTTAATACTGGCCTTTAATATGTGATGTGATGACTTTTTGTCACAAGAGAAGTTAACCCTCTAACACCTATTAACTTATTTTATCTAAATCGAGTTTGTGTTTGTTGAAGAGACCTCCTTTACTGACAGATGATATAATATGAATTATGTTTCTGTGTGCTCATTGTTTCTTCACAATAAGAGTACTGTAATATAACAATATATTTTATTGTACAATATATTACTTTGGCTAATAGGATTGAAAAAACACATCAAATGTAAATATTTTTTCAGCATCTGGATGGTGAAGTTAGATTGTCTTATCAAATATCTTAATGCTCTTCTAGGATCCAGCAATATTTAGTGTCACTGAAATAGGGGATAGCAGAGTATCAGGCAGATGTGATGAAAGCATGACCAAGGTAAAGGGATCTCAAGGAGGCTGAAATGATCTGGGGCATTGTTAGGCTGGTTGATTGCAAGTTGTTTTTAACTGAACAATAAGAATTCTGTTTGAAATCACTTTTGGGAGTGACCACACAGTAATCTTGGTCCATGATCATTTCAATTAATTTTAAATTAATTTCATTTAATTTGTCTTACTGACATTGAACCATATCGAGACCACATATTACAAGAATTTACTTCCTATTCTACCATTCATCCACACAGCAATGGGTCTCTAAGCACATCTCTGGGAGAATTTTGAGCTCAAATGACATTTCAACATTGGCAGGATTTGGTAGAGAAAACGAATTGGCGCAATGAGACATGTATTTTCCACACCTTCCAAGAGCTAGACCTCATATCCTGCATATGCCATCGTTTAACCAAATAGAGATAGAATCATGGTCCAAGAGCCATAGGAATTCAGATCTAGGTTTAGAACATTTTCCTGCTTAACCTGGCCATATCTGCAGCAGAATGTTAAACAGAACTGACCTAGAACTGTCATCCCTACAAATTCTCACTTATGGCTCTTTTTAGCCTAAGACTAGATGACAAACATTGATCTCTCCCGGTATCGGTTGAGTTTCTCAGGGTCCATTTTTCTCACTGGCTACTTTAAATGAATACCATTTTTGCTGGTTTGTTCCTCCTCCTTCCCACTCTCCTTTCATTTTCGTTATTTGTTCTAATTTAATTTGAAATGCCCAGCATCTGACTGTAATCAGGTAACGGGACTCAGGAGATTTCCAGCAAGAGCAGGTCTTCTGAAAAGGGTCTTTTGGACACAACAGAATGAGCCTTTATTTATTATCTCAGGGATAACAAAATGGGGAGTGAGCAAGACTGTGCGGCAGCTGTCCTTTCAAGCAGCAGCTAACTTGGTGGAACGCTCCCGTCCCCAGGGTGTGAACAGACCGCCCCTTGGCTGAAAGTCATCCTGCTGTCCCTGGCTGCTGGCTCTCTAGGCCAACACAAACAAGCATAACAAAACATGCAGGGAAAGTGTCAACAGAAACCCGTTTTCTAGGAACCTGGCTTTTGGAAATGAACTGGATTTGCAGTCCATACAAAGGCTTGGCAAGATTTCATTGGCCATGGCCACACACCTCACACTGTGACTCCTGTCCATCAGGTGGGACGTTTGGCTTATTAGACACATGTGCTGTATTTCATCTGAGATCCTCCAGAGAAAGGCCTTGGTTTCCCCACGTACCAAATGAAGATTATTGGGGAGGAACAAACACTGGAATTTGCAAAGGATCTCCTGGGTTTAAATTCTTGTTTTATAACCTGAGAAAATCACTCTCTCTAACCCTCAGTTTCTTCATTAATAAACTGGGGATAACAATATTTTCCTTTATAATCATGGTGACCAAATAAAAGAGAGAGATGTGTTATCATTGAGAAAAATATCAAAATATTTAGACCAAGGTTAAGTTTGGTGTGGAGAGCCAATGAAAGCACAGATGTGAAAATGCTTGAGAAATGGAAAAGTACTATAGACATAAAATACATGATTATTGTTATTATCTTCAAGGAATTTAGTCATTTTTCTCCATAACAGAAAAAAAACGTGGTGATCCTGATCCCTACATTTATGCCTAGATCTATCACATCTAGAGGGTCTTCTGCCTTGCACGGGGAGACAGCCCACACACATCTGTCCCTTTATTTCACAGAAGTGTAGCAGATAGCTGAGTTACAGACCAGGTAAGACTGCATTGTCCAGAGACTTTCATGGCGCAGAACTTACAGATATGCAATGATCTTGGGTATTTAATATTCATGTGTTGTGAGTTCCCGGGAAGGGTTGAGAAAAGGTAAAAAATTCATGCTAGTCCGTGGTTCAGTTCCTGCAAGAGAAAAGCGTGATGAAATGGGATACTGAGAGCTCTGACCTATCAGACCTTACCCAATGTCCAGCTATATGATTTCTTTCAGGATGTGGAGACATTGGCTTTTCTATAGCTAGTTGCCAAATTAATTTTTGGTGAATGCAGATGCTTTATCCTGCCACATACATCTTCCTAAGAACATGTGTATGTAAAGGAGACAACAAGACTCTTTAGGAATTAGGAAATAGAGGTAAGTCAGAGAAAGAAAATAATGAAAAAGAATGATAAAACCTATGGCTCAGGCATGTTCGTCTCTTTATTTCTAGCACTTAAGCCAGGACCTGATTCTTTGTGGAATGTTGCACAATTGAAAATAATTGTGGAAGACTGTGACTGTGTCGTCTGTTTTTAAAGTAACACTCCACTCCCTTGAACCTATACAGAACCTATTGCAGTACCTTATACAGGGTGAACACACAATGCTTTGTGGTACCAGAAGGAACTTACAGCTGGGCGTGGTGGTGTGCCTGTAGTCCCAGCTCCTCAGGAGGCTGAGAAGGGAGGATGGCTTGAGCCCAGGACTTAGAGGCTACCATGAGCTATGATTGCATCACGGCACTCCAGCCTGGGTGTCAGAGTAGGACCCTGTCTCTAAACAAAACAAAAGGAACTTGCCAGAACGTGTGACACCCACCCTTAAAGTAATGAAAAAGTGTTGACAACATCTAGAAGATGGGCAGAATATAATGGGGCATGCTTCTGGCAGCCTGTGGAGTAACCAGCACAGCGAGCCTCTTTTCAATGCAACAGAAGGAATGTCAGGGACCTAAGCTAAGGCCCAGAAGTCAATTGACTTACCTGGCATCCACGAACATTTTCCAGTTGCTTTCGTAACACACGTCCACAAGCATCTGTGTGTATAAGCGGCAGTTAAGGAGGTGCGCCAGAGAATGGGGAGGCAGAAAGTAGGAGTTACATATGCTCTGTGAGCCTCTGTGTCCTCATCTGTCAAATGGGCTAGAGCTTCATGAATCCCACAGCTGTGAGAATGAGTGGGATAATGTAGATTAAACCTCATCCAGTGTCTGGCTCAGAGGAAGCACTCAATTGAAAGGGAGCAATTTTTATTAGAAGGAAATGCATAATTCTTGTCTTTGGAGAAGCCCTTTCTCTCTCCTTGCCTCCTCTTTCAAGCCTCTGAGGCACCTCAGTAGTAATTGGCTGCTAGGACTTGGAATCTATCTGTGAAGAATCAGTGTTTGTGAAAGGGTTCTAAGGTGATAGTGTGAGGCATTTATTTGAGATCTAAGGCAACATAAGTTGCCTCTGGTGCTTATTGACTGTTTCTAGCTGGAGGCACAGAAATACACAGGCACTAATGGGTGAGTTACTGTTGGACACTCCTCTCTGGACCAGCAGGGACTTGGAAAGCTCTTGGAGGATGTAGCGTCTTGCATCAATCACCAGTGACCCCTCTGGCTGAATATGTACAGGCAGAAAGAGGCTCCTAAATTAGCCTCTGTTCTCCTTAGCTAGAGGGATGGAAGATGAAATGCAGTCCCTGGAGGAGGAGGAAGTGTGTGTGGTGGAGGATTGAACTGTACCCTGGAAAGCAGTTGGGGTTTAGATTCCTCCTTTCCAAAACAAATCGGAAATGTCTTTATTTTCTGCGGGCCCATTAAAGTATATATATTTAATAAATTGACATCGTGGGAGATGAGAAAGAGAAAGGAAGAGATGGAGAGAGAAGAGAATGGTCAAGAAAAATAATGCCCGAAACTACTTGTTCGACAAATGAATTAAAATGGAGCAAATGTGGCTTAGGACTAACTCCAGCATTTTTTTAAAGTGTATTTGAGTAGGATTCATGCTAGGAGCAGAGGTGTGAGGTGTGGCATCAAGCCTGCTGATCCATTTTAAATACCTTCCAGAAAAATTTCAGGTGCTTATGAAAAATTTCATTGAGTATTAATTCACCTAAGAATGCTAAAGATCTGGCTAAACCCCATAAAAGCTAGAAGTCATAGAAAAGGTGCTCTTCCAGGATTTGCTAATGGCACTCTAGAAATAATGCTTCTGGTTTTGAGAATCGTTAGCATATATCCAGGGATTCTTCTACTTCCTCCTCCCTAATTGTAATTTCTCCTTTGGTCAAAAAAAAAAAAAAAAAAAAAAAGCAAAAAACAAACAAACAAACAAACAAAAACCAGAAGACAAGCAAAGAACTCCACAGGTAAAAGCATACCTTCGTGCCTCACATTTTCTAGCTTTTCTTTATGGTCCAATGACAATCATTTTAATGCCTGTTTGACAGCCATCAGTACTCAAAAAGCCTGGCAAGAAAATAGTAAATCTGTGAACTCAAGATTATTTCCCATGTTAAGAATTTTTCTTTGCTTCCTTTCTGTAAGGCCTAAGACCAGTACATTGAATCCCAGTCCAGATGGATGTGTTACATAACCACAACCAGGCACGTGCGGTCATCCCAGAGCTGACTGAGCCACAAAGGTGGATCACTCAATACAAGCCTGACCCTGTTGCTGCCAAAGTAAATCCAAAAGGCTCGGTACACATCTGTTCATGCACAAATAGGTCATCACCATACACGCTTGAGCTGTGAAGAGCTAGGAGAAGGATTTCTTTCTCAGAGTTACCAAGCCTTCTCAGTGTTAGTTCACTTGAGGGGGACAGCATGTGAGCCTCAGGGGCTTGTGGAGTTTTGGATACACTTGAGGATTCCCTTCCTAATCATAATAATTAGCATTTATGGGGCACTTGGTAAGTGCCAGATGCTGTTGAATGCACTTCACTTATATTAACACGTTGAAATCTGTCAGGAACACTATGAAATAGATTCTTTTATAATCCTCATTTTATAATAAAGAATTTAAGGCAAAAAGAGGTCAAGTGCTTTCTCCAAGATCGTAGAACTACCAAGTAGTAGGGGTGGGATTTGAACCTAGTCTGTCTGACTCCCCAGTATATGCTTTTAACCATTATAGCATAGTTTTCTGGCCTAGGCATACACTGAAGAGACTGGAAAGTGAAGATGCACTATTTGTCAAGGTATTATATCCCTTTAACCTGGTGGGGGCAGGGAGGGTTTCTAAGGAGATCTGAATTTATAGTCTTAGACTTTCTCGTCTTCTGGGATCTCAATATCCTATCTCTCAAACAAATACACAAAAGAACAAAAAAACCAAATAAGCTCTAGACACAGTTTGCAGATTTAAATGTTTTCCTAATTAGGAACCACTTCTAGCACAGCACTTAACAATATAGGTACAAGAGGTGGCCGTAGGGTTCACACAGGGAAGACCAGTAGCTCTAAGGTAATTTTGGCAATTGTGAAGGAGGTCCATTTTACTCAGCAGCAGTAAATGGCAGAGAAAAATGTCAACCTGAAGGGGTGTACCATGTTGCCTAAGGCGTGGAATTGAATTTATAAAATTGCGAGCATTCAAGAATGTCACATAAGGACTCCATTTGCTTCTGTTTGCAAATTCATTCAGGAAGGACTTCAAAATTTATGTTATGAGAAAATACAACATAGTTCCTCCACTTAACAGTTTCCTCCCCCTCTTCTCCCACCCCTTTCTCTTCCACCACCAATACTACCATGCATTTTTAAAGTCCTTTAAAGTTTTCAAAGTGCTTTCATATACATACTTCATTCTTTATGTCAGGTCAGGGCAAAATTTTATTGCATTTGGCCAAAGGCCATTTTGAAATTTTGAGAGAATAAAGGAGATACGATGTGATCTTTGAAATAAAGGGATTAAAACAGAGCAAAGTTAAAAAGGATTTATGAGTAAAAAAAAAAAAAAGTAAAAAAAAATATAAAAATCATATTTTAGAGTTGAACTGGAAAAGGACTGACTGACCAAATACTTCACATATTTTGCAAAACAGTTGGGGTTTAGACAAAAACAACTGGAAGAGATACACAAATTATTTTAAAAAAACATTTATCCAGCTTTGATTTTAAAATGCTAGATACATGCTCATCACAGAAAAATTAAAAGATTTGAAAGTCAAAAGTTGCAAATATAAACATCCATAATATCAGTATGCCTTCAAAAACATGATTATGTTTAGAGTTACAATCCTCTAGTCTTACACACACACACACACACACACACACACACACAACAGAGTTGTAAATTGCTTTATGCTGCACTCAGATATGCAGAAAATAAATGCTGCCCTATAATTTACAAAAACTGTGGCCTGGCCCATGCACCACCACTTTACTGACTGCAAAAACAACTTATTGTCCTTTGGCAACATTTTAGTCTCTTCTGCTTTGTAAGTCTCCTTTCACTTTAACTTTCAGTCCATTCAAAGTTATGATGGTTTATAGAGGCATCTTTCAAAGATTTAATCTCTTTAGGAAAATGCTTAGTGGTTCAGATTGCTCTCCTAGCCCACTTTTCCCTTTCTCAAGATGGTGCCCTGCTGTCTGAGAGATAGGGCTGTAGCTACCAGAGACTTAAACTTAGAGTGGATTACAAAAAGACTAAAAATTCCACACTCCTGGGATGACTAATGCCAAAAAATCTCCCTTCCTCCAGAGTGCACCTTGGGGGGCACATTTATGTGAGCACAACCTGCTCAACCCTAAGCCACATCCCTTTTCTATCTCCATGATGGGAGAAGAGGATGCTTAGGTCCATGTCCTGCCTCTGACCCTGGGGTTTCTCTGTAGCAAGGTCTCTCCTCTGCCTGGCTGTTCTTTGCTCCACAGGCATTAACAGTAGGTTTGACTGGGGACCTGCTGGCCCATTGTGTGGTCAGTACTCTCAGATAATACCCAGATGCCTCTGATTCATATCAGTTTTTGCTGATGTGTTTTGTGTCTCTGCCATGCAGTGGCAGACAATCTTTAACAATCTTCCCAGAGTGTTTGGTGAGGAGGCCCTTTGCCGTTTATCATAGGGGGCTGGTCCCCTACCAAACCCAAGACACTTAGCCTCTCCTAAGTCCTCTCTTTGAGGGGTATAAAGAAATTTCCTAATCTTGCCCACGCCACATGGGAAGTGAGGTCAGTCTACAGAATATAAATTCTGCACCTTCCTCTTCCTAGCTGGGTGGCATCACTGGGTTCTTTTTATGTGACCATCCCACATTGTGCATCTGTTAAGATCATTTCAACTCCTGCCAGAGTGAGAGCTGTTAAATTAATGGAGGATCAAAGAATCAATGGAAGAGATTTTAAGAAACTTTTCTAAAATGTATAATGTGTATTTTGTATCTTGTCCCAAGTTCACACTTTTTCTTTATGAAGAATTTGAACCTCTGTAGAAGTGTTTTAGTGCTGCTGCACCTCTTGAGTCCAGAAATATTTTCAAGAGAATTCTATGGCTCAGTGATTTTGGCACTTACTAACTTTTTATTTGCTATCTAGAACAATCTTTAGTGAAAATCAACAGGTGGATATACAGAACCAATTTTAGAGAGGATTTCTATAGCTGATGGAATGTTTATGTCTCCACTGAAATTCACACTTATTTATTTTTTTAAAATAATAAGTTCTCACACTTTTACAAAAGAGATTGAACAATACCATGCAAAGTGAAACAGCAGAATCTTCAACATTGTGCAGATAAGAGGTTTTCCTCCAGTTAATTAAAGGAGCAAGAGTTATGGAACTTTATAGCCATTTAATTATGTCATTAAGGTAAGGCAAGAGTTGGCTAGCAAGATGAGGATAGGGTGGGAGAGACCACTACAGGACACTGTATAGAGTTTGACTTTTCAAGGCTTTGCCAATGCTTAGACTGTGACTCTGCATTTTTGAAATATTGCAACTGGATTGACACATTTGTTATAAAGATATTTAGCCATTTCATTAAAATGACATCAGTATATATTTTTCTAAGGTAATTTTATTTTTTTTCTCATTAGAAGTGCTAAACACAGCTTGCCTCTGAAGGTTAAAAGCTAAAAAAAAGTATTCTCAATGTGGTTGGAAGCATGGTTAGGCATGCTTCTGGATACGCATGTCTGTTAACTTCTTTCTATCTCAGTTTCTCAGGTGGCAAGCGGAAAAAGATAGTCACATCTTTGTAATACTAACCCTAGCTGCTATATGCAGACTTATTTATTTGGTCCTGTGTACCAAGGCTTTTATTTTCTTTCACTTAATCCCCACAGCAAACCTATGAGGTAGACATTATTATGCCTGTTATACAGGGAGTGATGCAAACTGAGCCATACAGTGGAGTGGGATTCTACTCCATCTTTTTTTTTTTTTTTTGGAGACGGAGTCTTGCTTTGTCACCCAGGCTGAAGTGCAGTGGTGCAATCTTGGCTCCACTCCAACCTCCACCTCCTGGTTTCAAGTGATTCTCCTGCCTTAGCCTCCTGAATAGCTGGGATTACAGGCACATGCCACAACACCCAGCTGATTTTTGTATTTTTAAAGACAGGGTTTCACCATGTTGGTCAGGCTGGTCTTGAATTCCGGACCTTGTGATCTGCCCACCTTGGTCTCCCAAAGTGCTGGGATTACAGGCGTGAGCCACTGCGCCCGGCCCTCTAATCCATCATTTGTCACTAAAAGACCATCATTTTATCTGCTCTGGTGAGCTACCTCTCTTCCCTATCCTACCAAATTTGCTTTAAAGATCAAATACAACCATGTATGTAACAATACAAGTTACTTTTAACTAGGCAATTTCTATTTAAGGTATTTTTCTCCTCCCTATTTATTTTCACCTACATTTTATTTTCTTGCACACAAGAAAACCAAAGATGACTAAAAAGACCCAAAGGAAGAGAGTAGAAAATAACAATTATGAAGTGTGGTGATGATTTAAAATACTAAAAATAAAGAAGAGGATATCATCATGGCATCTACCTATGTGTACCTTTCTTTGATTTGTTTTTGACTTCAGTCAGCAGAATCATAAAATTATTTATAGTTTGTCTGTTAGAATTTGTGGTTGGGAGGGAATTGTCTACGACTTTTTATAATTTATATCTAAGTTAATTTAAAAAATGGTAGAGTCCTTACTAATGTGTCCCTTGAAAGAAAAGTTGTCTAGATCACAAGCTCTCCTACTAAAATTGTCTTTTTCACCAAAGACATATACATACATGAGAAACAAGTTCCTTTTAGGAAATATTAGAATAAGATTTTCTGCTAGAAAGTTGCATCTGCATAGGCCTCCTGGACAGCAGGAAGAATAACTGGAGTGGAATAATAAAGAGAGAATGAAAATTTTAACAAAAGAAGTGAAAGATCTCTGCAGAGAAAGCTATAAAACACTGATAAAAAAATTAAAGAAGACATAAAAATGAAAAATATCCCATATTCATGGATTGGAAGAACTAATATTGTTAAAATGCCCATACTACTTAAAGCAATCTATAGAGTCAATGCAATCTCTATCAAAATACCAATGACATTCTTCACAGAAATAAAAAAGAATCATAAAATTAATATAGAACCATAAAAAGCCTTGAATAGACAAGGTAATCTTGAACAAAAATAATAAAGCTAGAAACATCACAGTACCTGACTTATAAACATACCACAAAGTGATAGTAATCAAAACAGCATGATACTGGCATAAAAGCAGTCACATGGACCAATGGAAAAGAATAGAGAACCCAAAAATGAATCCATGCATTTACAGCCAACTCATTTTTGACAAAGGCACCAAGAACTTATATTGAGTAAAGGAGAGACTCTTCAGTAAATGGTGCCCCCCCAAAAACTGGATAACTATATGCAGAAGAATGAAACTAGATCATCTCACCATACAAAAAATAAAATCAAAATTGATTCAAGACTTAAAGGTAAGACCTGAAACAATAAAACTACTAGAAGAAAACATTGGAGAATCTGGACAAATATTTTTTGAGTAAAACCTCAAAAGCACAGGCAACATAAGCAAAATCAGAGAAAAGGGATCACATCAAGCTTAAAAAAACCTTTGGCACAGTAAAGGAAACAATCAACACAGTGAAGAGATAACCTATAGAATGGGAGAAAGTATTTGTGAACAATCTATCCAACAACAAAATACATAAGGAAATCAACTCAGTACTAAATAAACCAAATAATTCAATAAGCAAATGATCTGAATCGACATTTATCAAAAGAAGACATACAAATGGCCAACAGGTATAGGAAAAAAAAAAAGGTCAACATCACTAAGCATCATGAATATATGAATCAAAACCACAATGAGATCTCATCTTATCATAGTTAAAAATGGCTATTATCAAAAAGACAGAAAATAACAAATGCTGGCCAGAATGCAGAGAAAAGTGAACTCGTGCACACTGCTGATGGTAATGTAAATTACTACAACCATTACAGAAAACATTATGGAGGTTCCTTAGGAAACTGAAACTAGAATTACTACATGATCCAGAAATCCCACTTCTGGGTATATATATAAAAGGAAGAAAATCAGTGTATTGAAGAGATATCTGAATTACTATGTTTAATGCAGCACCTTCATAATAGACAAGATGAAGAATCAACCTAAATGTCTAAATAGATGAATGGATTTAAAAATTTGGCATGTATACATGATGAAACACTATTTAGTAATTTTTAAAAAATGAAATCCTGTCGTGTGCAGCAACATGAATGGAACTGGAGGACATTATGTTAAGTGAAATAAGCCAGACAGAGAAAGATAAATATCGCATGTTCTCACTCATATGTGGGAGCTAAAAAATTGATCTCATGGCAGTAGAGAGTAGAATGGTGATTACCAGAGGCTAGGAAGGGCAGAGGGGAGAGCAAGATGAAGAGAATTTGGTAGATGGGTACAAAAATACAGTTAGATGGAAGGAATAAGTTCTAGTGTTCAATAGCACAGTAGAGTGACTATACTTAACAATAATTTATCGTATATTTCAAATGGATAGAAGAGAAGTTTTGGAACATTCCTGACACAAAAGAAAGATTATAGTTGGAAGTGACGGATATCCCAGTTACCAGATTTGATTATTACACATTGTATGGATTTGTCAAAATATCACATGTACTACATCAACATATACAACGATTATGTATCAATTAAAAAAAGGAAAAACAAATATCACTAAAAGACTAACTTGATATGTTATTGGAGCAATTCAATTTCAATATATATGAAAAGTTAAAAAGTATCAGGCAGCCAGGTGCGATGGGTCACATCCACCAGTTTGGTACAAACTAATCCCAGCAGTTTGGGAGGCCGAGGCGGGTGGATTACTTGAGGTCAGGAGTTGGGAGACCAGCCTGGCCAACATGGTGAAACCCCGCCTCCACTAAAAACACAAAGATTAGCTGAGTGTGGTAGTGGGTGTCAGTAATCCCAGATACTCAAGAGGCTGAAGCAGGAGAATCGCTTGAAACTGGGAGGTGGAGGTTGCAGTGAGCCAAGATCGCGCCACTTCTCTCCAGCCTGGGCCACAGAAGTGAAACTGTCTCAAACAAACAAACAAACAACAACAACAACAAAAGTATCAGGCATAAAGTAAACGCATTTTTGGAATTTACACCTAGTTCACAAATTTAAGCAAACATTTTTCATCCATCTTAAAAAATGCCCTAAACTAAGTCAGAAAACTTTTAAATGGACTACATAAACTCTTTAACCATTGGCCTCAGAGCACCTTATCTTGTCTCATCAGTCAACCCACAAGAATTTTTTTTTGAATGTTTGAAGTGCTCCAGAATCTAATGATCTTTTCTCTCTTCATACTCTCACTATGTCAGACCAAATTCCACCTTGTTTTTTTTAAATTATACAGTTTGGACTTTTTTTCACTTGCTTTTGCTTTTAAATCTCTCTTTACTGACTTCAAGTGCCTTTCAAAAAAAAAAAAAAAAAAAACACCCCACTACCAACAACAGATACTTGCTTTCAAAAAGTGTACAAACTACTTCAATCAGTAGATTTTGCTTTTCCCTCCTTCCCAGAAAAATTGCTATTTAGTGTTTCCTTCTCATTTCATCAGTTTTCTTGAAACTATGGTAAGGTATGCATACCATACGCCAGAAAACAGTCTTTGGGGACTCTACAAACTCCTCTTTTTCCTTTTCCATTAGTAGTGGAGTGTATATCTGGTCAGCTATGTAACGTTTTTTCAGGGATGCACTGATACAGGTATTTATTTTCATATGATGGAGACACCTTTCCTATAAACATCAACAAAAACATGTTCGGGGTAATTTCTCTCACCCCATTATCCCTCCTCCATATACTTCAAATTCAATTTTTGTTGGCCCCTTGGTATCATTTGGATATTCTGGTTTTGTGTTATGATGAAGTTCTAATTGTAGCACTTTAAAACCACACAATCAGATTATTTGTCTTTATTTCTTCAATAGTCACCTTGGTAGAAGAACTGTCTTTTTCAAACATTATGTTCCCAGAATTTAACATAATATGTAGTCCATAATAGGGGCTGCGTAATGGTAGATGGTAAATAAACCGTTCAGTTGAATTGCTAAATGAAGGGTACAACATTTGGTTTAAAGGAAAGAATTGCTAATGAAGAATAGGAAACGAAAATGGGTTGACTTAGAGAATACAAAAGGCTAAAACATGAGTTCTGTTAAGAGTATCTGTAGAATTCCTGCCTTTTCATCTGCGGAAAGACAACAGATTTCCCCATGTTCTCCAAGGTTGACCCCAAAGGCATAACTAAGCTCCACCCAAGTCAGATAGTCTTCTGCTGAGCGAAGCCTTAGGCAAAAGCCTGCATTATTTGCCAATATCATTTAATATCTTCCATATCCAATAGCCAAGAAGGGTATAAAAGCATCTATAAGGGGATTTTCTCTCTCCGCTTGGGGTCCCCCTCCCTCTGTTTTTGTACGGGGAGCTTTTTCCGTCTTTCTTGCCTATTAAACTTTCTGCTCTTTCAAACCACAAAAAAAGAAAAAAAAAAAAAGGCATCTATGAGCTCTGAAAGTCAATTTATTTCAACATACATGTATTCAGAGCCTACTCTGTTCTGGAACTGCAGATACAGAGATGACAGGATCACTATTCCAATAGTAGTGCGCTTTTCTCAACCCAGTGCACTCACTATGCCAGTCAGTCCAGTGGTCTCTACACCAGATTATCTGTGACATCACCCCAGCATATCTTTAATGCTTTCTTGTAAATAAATTCAAATCGCTTATTTTCTTATAGGTATGTCATTCTTCTCTTTTTGTTTTTTGTTGTTTTTGCCATTCTTCTTTACCCACTGTAAATTTAACGTTATTTTCAGTAAATGATATGCCCAGAGTTCTAATGCATTGTTAATGTTTAATTGGTAGTTTTTTTACTGTATGTTACATTTTTCATTTTTAAAATACCTATTCAATGACTGTACACCAAGAATGTTTCTATCCACTGGAATACATAAATGAACAAAGTTTTAAAAGTTCCTTATTTATTTTTATTTATTTATTTATTTTTGAGGCAGGATATCACTCTTCCACCCAGATTGGAGTGCAATGATGCAATCATGGCTCATTGCTGCCTTGATCTCCTGGGCTCAAGGAGATCCTCCTACCTCAGCCTCCTGAGTAGCTGGGGCTACAGGTTGAGTGCCACCACACCCAGCTATTTTTTTTTTTAATTTAGTTTTTGTAAAGATGGGGTCTCACTATGTTGCCCAGGCTAGTCTTGAACTCTTCCTTTTTTAAATAGACAGTTACATTCTCATGAGGGGGTAGGCAATAAACAAACATAAATGGTTTCAATTAGCATTTATACTACAATAATGCTATGAAACAAACAAATCTAAAACTCTGAATTGCAACACCAAACATTCATCTCAATAACAGTTCTGTGGGGCAGCTAGAAGGGGACTGACCCTAGCAGAGTTTTGTTTATCTTGGCTCTAAACCATCAGCTGGATCAGATCTGCTCCTCTCGTTTCTTCAGTCTCCCTTGACCAGTTATCTGGAGCATGTTCTTCTTGTGGGGAACTGTAGGTGTGCAAGAGAACAAGCCGGATCATGGCAGCAAGTCTAAATCTCTGCTTCTGTCACATTTACTAACATTTCATTAACTCAGACAATTCACATGCCAAGCCCAACATGAGTGGATCAAGGGAGTATTTTTCACACATAATGGAAAAAACTGCAAGTTACATAGGAAAAAAGGGTAATGTGTAATTTTATAATAGAAAGAGAACGAAGATTAAAAGTGTTAATAATAACACGAATCGGTCACAGTTGTCTCTCTTGTTCACAATTCATGTTCCTTCTGCACCTGAGACATATTAACTGCCATTCCAAGAAACCCACAAAGTCTCACCCGATTATGGCATTGAGTTCAAAGTCCAGGATCTCATGATCCATGTCGGGTCTGGATGGAACTTCTCTTGATCTGGACCTCTATGAACTGAAAAGATATGTTATCTGCCCCCACACATCTAATGTCCCATGCTGGAATACAAACAGAACAAACAAACAGCTGCATTCAACACGGAGACAATTGGGAGAAACACAGAATAACTGGTATATAGAAATTTTGAAACTCTGCTGAACAAATTTTGCCAGTGTCTCCTACAAAGTTGTTGGTATATATTTTGGTTAAGCCCTGTTTCTATACCTGGGAGTTTATCCCCAGTCTACTGTTGTACATGAATCTTTGTTCTTATCTTGGAACTCCTTCTTTTTTCATTTTTGGCTTTCTGATGAGTAGAGGAGAATATGCCCTCTTGGTAGCTGCACAGATTTCTCAGCCTACTTTCTGTCTGTAAAATCTTGGGGTCCCAGAGATTCTTATATATTTCAAATAGACATAATTTTTAAAAATCCAGGCTGGTGGTAATCTTGCCAATACAGCTCTCTCAAAAACTCTGTGAGCTTTCTGTTTGCTTCCAGTCAACTACTATGTGCCAAATGCCTCACCCATAATTCTTTTAGAGACAGGTTCCTTTCTAGATATAAGTAGGTAATTTGCATGTATTAGACATCTGTGAGATGCGCCCTCAGTCTCCTTAATCTTTTCAGGAATTTTTTCTTTTTACTTTTCTTTTCTTTTTTTTTTTTTTGAGATGGAGTATCACTCTGTCGGCCAGGCTAGAGTGCAGTGGCGCGATCTCGGCTCACTGCAACTTCCACCTCCTGGGTTCAAGCAATTCTCCTGCCTCAGCCTCCCAAGTAGCTGGGACTGCAGGCACACACTGCCACTCCTGGCTAATTTTTTGTGTTTTAGTAGAGATGGGTTTTCACCGTGTTGCCCAGGCTGCTCTCGAACTCCTGAGCTCAGGCAATCCGCCCGCCTTGGCCTCCCAGAGTGCTGGGATTACAGGTGTGAGCCACCACGCTCCACCCTTTTTTCAGGAATCTTACCAATGGCTGTGACAACTGTTTTCTTGATTTTGTCTTTATCTTATGGTGATGTTCTAATGACAATGTTCTCTATAGAGAGAAATGGTTTAATTTTCAAACTGATAACTTCCAGAATTTTGGGGTTCTCTCAGTTTCCCTCAATCTTATTTGCAAGTCAATCAATTCTTTTCTAAGCTTATATTTTTCTTGTAGTAACTTATTAAATGCAGACAACAGCCAATTCATACTATAAATATTTTGTCCCCAAAACTTCCCAGCTCAAAGCTATGAGTACAGTTAGTACACTTTCTGCCTTCCAGTTTATTGTAGTCAACAGTTTTATCAAATGTTTTGGTAGTGTATAATACAAGTTTTCATTTTTCTAACTTTCTATTACTTTTTAAATAATAGTTTCTTCTCTTCTTACCATGTGATCCCAAACTAATGACACGTTTTAATATTTTTTGACAGCAGAAGCCCATTTTTGGTAGAGTTTAACTAGCAATTGCCACAATAATAATATATAGCAAACCTCACACTCAAACCCAAAACTCAGTGGCATAAGCAAGTGTTTATTTCCTTGCTAATGGTCCCATGGGTTGGTTGAAGCAGCACTACTTTAGGTCATAGGGAGACTTGGCTCCAAGACTCAGATTAGGTTCAGATTTGTCCTAAGAGTCTCTTCACTTTTCTTCAAAAACTGATTATCTGGGGTCTATTTCTCTAATAGGGAAAGGCAGAAGCACCAGGATCCAAGCAAGACACATGACATATTTGAAGCCTAATCTCATGATGACTACCAACATTTAATTAACCAGTGCAAGTCACATGACTAAGCCTAATTGCAATAAGGTAGGAATATTTTCTACTCACAGTTACATGTCAAATGATATGTATATTATAGCATGAAGGAGTCAAGAATTAAGAATAGTTCAATCTAGCATATATACAAACAAGAAAACATCAGCTAGTATAAATTCTGTGAAGAAAATAAAGCAGGTTTAGCGAATGCTTGGAAAACCACTAAGAATAGTTTGTTGAGGTGACATTTTAACAGAGGTTAAAAGTATTCTAGGCAGAGGAAACAGACAATGCAAAGACCTATATGCAGAGATAAGCTCAGGGTGATGGAAGAACTGAAATAAAACCACAGAGAGGATGGTGGGAGATGAAACCAATGAGGAAGTAGAGGCCAAATTATTTAGACCTTTTATTATCGTTGTTATTTCCAATATTATGTAAGTGGACATTTCAGAGGATTATTTACCAAATGTTGAAGAAAAAAAAAGATTTTTATGAGTCTTAATGGTTGTCATGATAGCCCATGAATAGGGTAGCTGAATTCAACCACTCTGGAAAGTTTTATAATGGTCAAGTTGTGTAATTGACTCCAAATAATTTACCTTTCCGCTGGTTCTTTTTTGAGTGTTGGCCTGCTAAGTTGTTTCAGTGGAACACCTGAAAATACTAAGAATTCTTGACTAGAGAGTTGCCAGCTGAAATACTGAAGATATAAATTGGTGACCTCTGAAACTGCTCAGCTTCTTAACAATTCCAGGTATTTTTCCGTTCTTGGAGCTAAACGGAAATATAAAGGCGCTGGAGACCCCCTTCTCCCTCTTTGTTTCACTCAGCAGAATTATCTTATTCTCTACTCTTAAGAAGATTCTCTAGATATGAAACAGTAACAGTTCTGGTTGTTGGTGGTGTCATTTCCTTGGGAAGTTTTTGTACTGGTCCTTTGGATAGGGTTTCAACTCTGGGTATAAAATCTGGAGGTCCATCCCATGCCCTTGGGAACTTCATGATTAATAGGAGATGCAGAATATATTTAAATGGGACATACTGATCACCATAAATAGTGTGGTCACACGGAAAGAGAGTTGTACAAATCTCAAAATTTTACTGAATTAGAAACACAATGCTCTAAACACTAAAATGCCCTAAAATAAGAGGTCGTGATCACTTTCTAGAAATGACCTTTGATCTTTGTTCAATGTGAAAAATTTTGTTTAAAATTGGCATTTAATTAGCCAGATTTTCTTTTGTCATCTTTCTGTAGATTTTCGGAAAAGAGAACTACTCTATTTTCAAAAACATGAGAAAAAGAAAACCTAAACCAGCAGCGTAGAGAAACTGCAGCTCTCCCTGGGTCGCTATAACGCCTCTACAGGTGTGCCCTTGACTTCTATTAAGAATCACCAGCTAAACAGGTGAAATACACAGCTGTACATTTACACTGCAGCATCTTTTAACAAGCAAGGGGTTGTGTCTAGATGAATCAGAATATGCTGGCTGGTGGAGCTCAGACACAATAATGCGTTTTTTCAGGAAAAATAAGTGTGACAGTGTTTATTTCACACACAATTGTTTGTCAGAGGACTTCAAAGGGGTGGGCAGAGATCAGTTAAGCATTGCCATCTGTCCCATAGGTTATGCTTCTTCTTTTCAGGTGGGACTCTGAGGTCATTAGCGCTGGGGTGGCTTATCCTCTGTTCAGCTCCTGTGCACAACGTAAGACAGGAATCCTGCCAGGAGGAGGACTTGGGTCCTGGCTCCTAACCACCCCTGTTGGACTCCAGCTGCCAGTGCCGCCCAAAGAAGAGAGCATGCCGCCTGGCTTTAAGAAAGCTTGCAGCCCCTGAGAGTGGCAGGTTAAAAACCTATAGGGTGGTTCAATCAAAGGCAATGCCTTGCTCCGTCCTGTGCTGCTATTGTACATTGGAACACATGCTGCTAGGAGACAAAGAGGACACGCGTTTATTTTTAAGCGTAGGACTTTGGAACCACTTGGGAAGAATATTCTTGATTGAGAACCAAAACATTCCATGATGCTTAACAAACCTGCAAATTGAAAAATCAGCTTCGGCCTGTGCAGCCAGGAGGCAGAAAAAGGACCTATACCCTGAAAAAAAAAATCAAAATATTCCTTAAATGATATTTGTGTGCATTTACAAAATTACCGCTTTCTGAATCAAAGTCTCAAGCTGTTTTCATCTGAGAACATATGTTGTGCCGTTAGACAATATCCCAGCCTGCCGCCATCCATGACATACCCTGCCACATTGCATAATGGACAGTCCCTTGAAAAAGGAGCTGCAGCTCAGTCAATGCCCCTGTAATAATATTTTAAAATAAATGATATGCATCATTAAATCACTGAGGATGACTAACTCAATTTTAGAAAACCCACAACTCCAGCAATCATAGTTACAGCTCTGATTTGAATATTTTCACTTTCACCTGAGCAGCCAGTGGGAGCCAGTCAAGCAGATTGGGCATCCAGGCAGAGGAAGGCTGTGTCTCCGAGGAGCAGGAGGGAACCTGTGATTATGTAGTTACAGTAACGTCGGCTCATGCCTCGTGTCCGCCTGGGCTTTTTAGGCTTTTCCTTCCTCCCTTCTTGCCTTCTTATTTACATATCACAGGCATCCTCTTTGTAAAGTTATTTTAAATAATGTATTAGATTGATCTTTTTAAAATTCTACCATGGCTAAATGTCATAAGGAAAAAAAAATAAGTCTTCGAAACTTATTTAAAGGTTTCTACTGGAGTAGGCCAGTTACCTGCTTCACTGCTGATATTCTAAAAATACCTCCATGTCCATACTGTTATCCATTCTTCACGTCCAATTGCTCTGTTATGGTAATAGTCAGAAGCACACCATGCAGTAATTACTTACAGCTGACTGAAGAAAAGAATATTCAACTCCCCCACTGTTCTACTAGAAGGTCTTTATGCACTATTAACTCATTCCTGTTTATTAATACTCTACTGGTAATTCAGACTGCTGCCTCTTAGGTTTGTAATAGGAGGACTATTAAACAGCAATTACTGACCATATGGGTTGGTGAATATTTGTTGTTTTTTGGTGGGCTTTTCCCCCCTCCTTCCGACTTGTTTTTTAAGAAGCCATATTACAACATAGTAAAAGTATCATCACATCTGCATGAGATTAACAAGCTTGGCAGGATTTCTCCCTTAGAATGTGTATTTTTTCCCAGATTATCATCGCTAGCGCAAGAAAAAGAGAACGTGGGAGAAACAGGAAAATGTGGAAGATTGTTCTCTTGTGGGAAGACCCCTACTTTGGAAGATATTTTGGATCTTATGTTTCCTAAGTCACTCTGTGGGATGTTTTCTTTTACTGACTTTGAAAGGACACTGACCCACTCTGAAACACCATCAGCTTCTCAAAGAAAGGAATCCAAGTCAAATACCACTGTCCCTTTCAAGTTCCCCAAGCATTTGAAAGGGATCACTGTAAAATTTATAATGTAGTAAATTTATCTCCCAAAGAGCAAGTATATGAACCCTGGGAGGTGACGAAGGGTTCCTCCTGGGAGAGGGATGCCATAAGTAATGGGTTCAAGTGAGGCAAGCAGGTGGCAAACGATGATTATGATAATAATAATGTGTGCCTCTCTCACAGGTAGTGAACACTGAGCATGTTGCGAGCATTAAACACATTTAAATGGAGATGCATCTTTAAAATAAATAGGAGCCTGGGAGCTAATTTTCATTGGAAAATGATGAGTGGAGATCCAGGACAGAGAAGTCACTTGACCAGCAACCTCCACTAACGGGATGGCTAGGTGTCTAGGCTCTTTGACATAGTAAACTTTTGCTCCCAGGCAGCCAGTCTCCTTAGGGCCCCTTGTGCTTGTCTTCTGATTTTTCCCCTTTTCCTATAAGGAGCCATTCTCTCTTTATGTCCAAATCTTTCTAGCCCTTCAATAAGCAGATCAAACCCCACCCCTGACCCCAAAACTCCAGCTCACTTTGATCTTGCCGTTTTCAAACTGCCAAGCAGATTTAGTGTCAGTACCATGCCTTTGGCAGGTGGTTGTAGCTAATTTAGCACTCTCCCTTTGTTACCTGCTGGTGTTGTGTGTGGAAGTTTTTTTGTTTTTTCCTCGATACATTCTAAATCCTTGAAGACAGGGACCATATCTTTTAAACTTTTCTTCTATTTATCTCTGTACCTAGCTCAGTATTGGACATTCAGTTAGTGCTAAATAGAGGTTGGAAGAATTCAATGGAAATATGTAGAGCAGGGGAAAGGACATCAACCCCTACGTTTTCTTACTCTATGAAGTTGTAGAAACTGGAGTTTCTGAATTAAGTATGGAAAAGCAACAACAATGAATAATAATAATAGCAACAACAAAAACACGATGACAAATATCAGCTCAAACCTAGCAGTACCAAGCTAATATGTAGCCTATATTTGATGTTAAATGAATATTTGTTGAGTCAGATCCTCACACCATCCCAGAACTTATTCACAGTGGGTTTAGGTGATAGGGAAAATTGCAAAAAAATTATTTCATCCATATCTTTCTGATTGGATCTAGAATCCTGGACTGCCTATGGCCTAGCAAGCCCTCAAAGTGGGGAGAATGACTCCTCTAAGAATCTGTGTGGTAGGTAGCTTCAATAATGCAGGCTGATCCAGACAAGATCAGAACTGCCTGATAGGATTTGAAAGGCACCAGAATGGCCATCCTACCCTCTAATATCTCACAGAGAGAAGGAGCCAGCAAGCACCTGAGATTAATTACTCCAGTGGATTTCAAACATATTGTTTTGTTGCTATTGTTTTAACAGTAGGACTTCCCCCCACCCGCCCGCCAGTTAAGCATTATGCAGAATCCTGGTGTATACAGCGAATTAAAACAGAACAGCTCTGGTGGAAGTTGGGTTGGGAGGCATGAATTCCTAACCTGATAACTTAGCTGATAAAGCCAAGAGGCACCTCTGGGAGACCCCAGGGTTTCTGAGGACACTGTATGGCAAGTATTTTTCCAGTCCAACCTTTTTTGGATACAAATGTGTAGATTGAATGCAGAATCTCAAATACACACAGTTAATAGCAGAATGGTCCTGGAATCCAATCCTTTTCCCCTAGCTTTATTGAGGTATAATTAACAAATAAAAATTGTATACATTTAAATTACACATCAAAATATATTTTGATATACATATACATTGTGAAATGATCACCACAATCAAGCGAATTAACATATTCACTGCCCCACATAGTTACCTTTTTTTGTAGTGGAATACATAAGATTTTCTCTTAGCAAATTTCAAGTATACAATATATTATTGTCAACTGTCATTGCCATGCTGTGCGTTAGACTCTCAGAACTTACTCATCTTATAACTGAAAGTGTGTACCCTGTGACCAACATCTCGCATTTCCCTCCACTCCTGGCCCCTGACAACCACCCTTCTATTCTGTTTCCATGAGTTTGACTTTTTGGATTCCATATGTAAGTGAAGTCAGGTAGTATTTGTCTTTCTGTGTCTGGTTTATTTCATTTATCATTATATCCTCCAGTTTTATCCGTGTTGAAAAAAATGACAAGATTACCTTCTTTTATAAGGCTGTATATATATATATACATATATACACACACACACATATATATGGCTGTGTATATATATATGAAACATATATATTCTATTATACATATTTATTTATAAAGTATATATACATATACACAGATATTTTTTAACATTCACTTGTCAATGGACACTTAAGTTCTTTCCATATCTGAACTATTGTGAATAATGAATTTTTTTGTTAATTAGCTAAGCTTTTATCTCTATTGCCTACCTGTGCTAGTAGATTAAGTCATTGTCACCAGAAGGCCACTGTTAATGGGTACATATGCGACATCGCAGAACCAGGCTATTTACCCTCTTATTTTAAATAAAAAGTTAATTAATTGTTTATATATATTTTTTGAGGCAGGGTCTTTCTCTGTCACCCAGACTGAAGTACAGTGGCACTATTATAGCTCACTCCACCCTCCATCTCCCAGTCTCAAGCAATCCTCCTGCCTCAGCCCTCAGAGTAGCTGGGACTGCAGGTGCACACCACCATGCCTGGCTAATTTTTTTTAATTTTTAGTTAAGAGGAGGTCTCGTTGTAATATCCAGGCTGGTCTCGAACTCCTGAGCTCAAGTGATCCTCCCTCCTTGGCCTCCCAATGTGCTTGGCCTCCCGATGTGCTGGGGTTACAGGTGTGAGCCACCACTCCTGGCCTAGCCCTCCTCTTAACACAGAACTGAGATGAGTTTAAAGTCAGGTGAGTCAAAGTGTATTGAATGGGTGTCTTAGTCTCTTAGTTTTCTCAGCCTGCTATAACAAAATACCATAGACTGGATGGCTTAGACAATACACATTTATTTTTCACAGTTCTGGAGGCTGCAAAATCCAAGTTCAAAGTGCCAGTGGATTCAGTTCTTGGTAAGGGTTCTCTTCCTGATCTGTAGATACAGTGTTCTCATTATGTCTTCATGTGATCTTTCCTTGGTGCATGCACTTGAAGAGAGAGAAAGAGAGAAAGAGGAGGGGGAGAGAGAGAGAGAGAGAGAGAGAGGCAGAGAGAGAGAGAGATTTTGTGTCTCCTTCTTTGTATAAGGGTGTTAATCCAATCATGAAGGTCCCACCTTCAAAACCTAATTTAACCCTATTACCTCCCAAATGCTCCATCTCTAAATATCATCACACTGGGGATTAGGTTTTCAACATTTCAACATTTTGGGGAATACAAATATTCAGTCCATAATAGTATACCCCTGATCCCCCAAATTAATGTCCTTCCTGCATACAAAATACATTTATTCCATCCAAAGTACCCCAGAACTCTTGATCCAGCATCAACTCTAAAGTCCAAAGTTTTATCTAAATATTATCTAAATAAGATACAGACGAAAATAGAAATACATTTATCCTGAAGCAAAATTCCTTTCTATCTGTGATCATGTGAAACCAGAAAAATTATGTGTTCCTAAAATACAATGATAGGACTTGCATAGGATAGACATTTCCCTTCAAAAAAGGAGAAATCTGAACGAAGAAAGAACGATGGATCCCAAGAAAGTCCAAAACTTAGCAAGGCAAATTCCACGAAATCTTAAGGCTCAGTAATAATCTTCTTTAAAATGATTTCCTGCCTACTGGACCAACTGGAGCAGCAGTCCTGCCTTCCAGACTCGCTGGGGTGGGTGGTTCTGCCAGCTGGGGTTTGTGAAGAGTCGTGCTCCAAAATATCTTGGTGGGTCCCCCTTTACTGCTCCAGGATGCTGCAATCTGGCTGTTGAAGTGAAGGCATTTGCCCTTCCTGCTTCTTTGAAAGCAAGGAGGCAGCTCTGATGATTTCTGAATCACCTTCAGGGTCATCCTTCTATTTCCTTGAAGAATAATGTTGACAGCCAAATAGCTCTCTGGTCTAGTCCTGTAGGATGTAAAAAGTGTGACAGCTTTCCTTCATTTAGTCTCATCTCTGTCCTCTTACATTCAAATTAGCATCGTTCCTGCTGGGGTGGCTGATTAGGTCCATGGTTCCTACCCATATTAATCCTCTTATCAAGTGGTTGCTCTACCACATGCTTAGCGTTCTATACAATGCAGATGGGCTGAGAATTTTCTAATCTTTAAGTTCTGGTTTATCTTTGCTTAACAATTCCTTCTTCAATTTATTTCTGTCTTCTTGCATTTTACTATAAGTAGTCAGGGGGAACTGGGCCACTCCTTCAATACTTCTCTTGGAAATATTCTCAGCTAAATATCTAATTTCATTGCTTGGAAGTTGTACCTTCCTCACAACTTTAGAACACAAATGCAATTCAGTCAAGTATTATTTTTTAAAAAACAAAAGTTGCCTTTCCTCCAGTTTCCAATAAAGTTTCTCGTTTCTACCTAAGACTTTACCAAAATGGCCATTATTGTCTGTTTTTATGCCAACATTCCATTCACAATTATTTAGATATCCCCCAAGAAGATAGACACGCTCTCTGCAGCTCTCCTCTTTTCTAAGTCTCATTAGAATAATCTCTAACTGCCCTTTATGGGAATCCTAGCTTTTTCTAGCTTGCATCTTAAAACTCTTTTAGTCTCTATCCATTACCCAGTTCCAAAGCCATTTCCACATTTCTAGGTATTTGTTATAGCAGCACCCCACTTTCTTGGTACCAGTTACTATCTTAGTCTTTCTGTACTGTTATAACAAAATACCACAAATTGAGTGAGTTAAACAACAGACACGTATTTTTCACAGTTCTGGAGGCTGGAAAGCCCAAGATCAAGGTGCCAGTGCATTTGGTTCTTAGTGAGAGTCTATTCCTGACTTGCAGATGCCATCTCTTCTTATGTCCTCATGTGGCCTTTCTTTGGAGCCTTCCTGTGGAGGGAGAGAGAAAGAGAGAAATAGAAAGAGATTGTGTATATCTTCTTTTTATAGGATATTAAGCTCGTTATAAGAGCTCCACCCTCTTGACCTTGTCTAAACTTAATTACCTCCCAAAGCCCCTGCTTTCAAATACCATCACATTGAGAATTAGGGCTTCAACATATGAATTTTAGGGTTCTACGGACATTTAGTTAATAGCACATGGAATGAACAAAAGCTTTTGAGTAAGGAGGGATATCCACTTAAGGATCTTCAATTACAAAGCAAATATTAGGTGACTGTGGTTCATTTCAGCTTGGCCACTTCTGCATTTGCATGGTCGGTGTCCCTTCACTAGTTTTAGCTCAACTTGGGTGTCCTGTGCTTCCCTGGTCCTGGATCACACATTTATACCAATTTCTATCTTGTCTTGGTTGAGGGAAACCACTACAAAGACTTCCTTATGGTGCTGGAAATTAAACTTCTTCTATACACAGCATAATACAGATTCTGCTGTAATCTATAGCACGTGAATAGTCGATATGCAGAGAATAGCATTAAAATATTATTTTGAAGAAAATGGTCGTATTGCAGATTGTCTTTTAATTATTTCACCAATAGTGGTAGCAGGAGGTGGTGAAGAATATAGTCTAGGGACTGAAGGAATCTCTATTCTAGACTAGAGCTTTTGGCCAATTAGCTGTGCGTCTTGGGTCATATCATTTAACCTTTCTATACTCTCACTGTTTTATCTCCAAAATAAGGCCCTCTGGCCCAGATTTGCTTCTGAAATATGTTTGATTTCACTGAACCATCAAAAACTTGAATGCCCTCTATTCAGTACTTCTGAGTTAAATTGTATTAAAGCAAAACAAATGACTATAAATAGCCATATTATGAATAGAATGCTCATATTTGCCAAGAAACATAAATTAGGCTGCATGACAAAAACATTTATTTCTGATATCAGTGAAAACTTGAGATAATTCAGTAAAGATGGTATTAAGCCGTGTAAATATCATCCAACTGTGATTTGGAACTGTGGAACTTTCCCCATGGGTGAGAACATCTGGGCAGTCTGTAGGCTTGATTTCAGAGATTCGCTTATTCAATATGTACTCGCTTTGTTTCTTCCATATTTCATTATTCAATTAATAAGCATATATTGAGTTGATGCCATTGATTCATTCAATAAATATGTTATTTAATGTATTTTTAAAGAAGACTCTGCTGCATACATAACACTGTTTTCATTGTTAATAATGATATCAATGAAAAGATGAGCTCTTAATTGTGAAGAACTAATAATATCATTTGGGAGAGAAAATGTATTTGTTAAAAAGACAAATAACTTTATGTTATAATGCATGATAAAGGTCCAAGAGAGATAAAGGCTCTAAGGGTTGGAAAAAGGGGGTGGAAAGTGAGCATGTCTGCTGGGTGAACAGGAAGGGTTTAGAAGCTTCTTAGGCTGTGCCTTGGCATAGAATAATATTAGCACAGGTGGAGAGGATGACAGAGGTCACTTTACATAGGGAAACAGTATGTGTGAAAGCAGTGAATTGGATAACATTAAGAGGTATATGAATTTAGCAAAAATCCAGGTCCATGTGCAGAGAAGGGCTTATATGAGAGACTAGTGTTGGTGGGGGGAAGTGACGTGAAAGAATCTTCCATTTTGGAGAGGTTTTCAAAGTTAGGTGAAGAATTTGTCTTCCTTCCTTCCTTCCTTCCTTCCTTCCTTCCTTCCTTCCTTCCTTCCTTCCTTCCTTCTGCCTCTTTTCTTCCTTCATTTCTTTCTCTCTCTCTCTTCTTTCTTCTTCTTCTTTCTTTCTTTCTTTCTTTCTTTCTTTCTTTCTTTCTTTCTTTCTTTCTTTCTTTCTTTCTCTCTCTTTCTTTCTTTCTATCTTTCTTTTCTCACTTTCTTTCTTTGTGTGATATGTTTTGCTCAATGGAAATGTTTTTATTAATGAAGTCACAGAGGAGTCCTAGAGACCACAGAAAGGAAAAAAAAAAAAAAAACTGCAGGAAAAGCTGCTAGGGTAACGAGTAAGAATGGGAGTGGTTATAGAATATCAGAAAACATGATTGAGGTGGCAGAGCTTGAATGATGAAGGTAGGGTTCCTGACGAACTTGGTAAGTCAGGTTGGCCAAAGACGAACTGTGCACATGGAAACTTCTCCAAGGCATCCATCCCAAGTCAGGCACAGTATACAACAGACTTTATTTGTCTGAAGGCATTTTCTAGTACTACTTGAAAGTTTTCTCTTTAGCATTTGAGGGTTCCACCATACAGGAACATTTTCATACACATTTGCCCAGTTATGTGCTGATTAATTGACAGATACATTCCTTTTCAATTTAGACCACTTACTTTAATGCTTTGTCTGTTGCTGTTTAATTGATGACAAAAGTGGTAGGTCCAGAATGATCCCTCAGAGCCAGAATGCAATGCCCTACAGTTCCTGAAATGTCAATGGCATCATAAGAGAGATATGTCCAGCATCTGCTCACTGAAATGAGCTCAGGCCTAAATTTCCAGGCATGTAGCATTAGGTCACTAAAACACACAGATATTGACTTGTGGAGAAGAGTGAATTCTAGGACCCTTGAAAATATTGCTAACCCAAGACTGAAATTGAAAGGTAGCAGACAAAGTGGGTTTTATTTCCCTGCATTGGTAGAGAACTTGTACATTACTTACTGTTATGGACTGAATTTCGTCTCCTCAAAATTCATGTGTTGAAGTTCTAACCTGCTGTACCTCAAAATGTCACTGTATTTGGAGATAGAGTCTGTAACAAGTTAGTTAAAATGAAGTCAGTAGGATGGGCCCTAATCCAGTATGACTGGTGTCCTTAAAAGAAGAGAAAATCAGGACACAGATAAATGCAGGGAGGGAGGAACATTTGAAGGCACAGAGAGAAGATAACTATCTGTAAGTCAAGGAGAGTTTCCTGGGATAGATCTTTACCACATGGACCTCAGAACAAACCAACCCTTCCAACAACTTGATCTTGGCCTTCTAGACTGCAGAATTGTGAGAAAATAAATTTATATTGCTTAAGCCCTTCAATGGATGATACTTTGTTATGGCAGCTCTAGAAAATTAATACACTTACCTTTTAGGATTTTGGATGCCTCACACATTAATGGCAAATAATAGCTTATACTTACAGTATCTATCAGCCATTGCCACAAAAATGATGTGCATGAGGTGGCTGGGACAGTCATACGCATTCTGAGGCCTAAACTGAAGGGAGAATGATTATCTGGGGAATATTCTTCTCATGACAATGGTAGAAGTGCAAGATAGCAGACCAATTCCACAAGCATATTTCAGCTCTGCTCTCCAACTTTCCTGTAATGTCCCATTGACCAAAGAAAGTCATATGGCCAAGCCATGACAAACATGTAAATGTATAAGATGAGAGAATGAAGAGCTGGAGAAAGTAATTCACTGTATGATACTTACCACACAGAGGCGGGAGCCTGGATGCGAAGGCCTTTTAAAGCCATTTTTCTCTAAGATAGTTCCATGACAATTACCCAGAGTCTAATTTTATTGAGAGCTTACTATGCAACAAACCCTAACCTAAGTACTTTACAAGGTTATCCAATTAAACCACACAGATCTGTAGCTTATTATAAACAATATCCTGCTTGACTTAATCAAGTGTAAGATGATAAACTGTGGTGTCACACATCAGATGGTAATTTACCATTTGCAGACACTTCAAGTACAGCTCCTGAGACGAAGAACGGTGCCAGACGAAGAATGAATGTACATAGACATTCCATGCTGTACAAAGCATCCACAAACCAGCTAACTCATTTGAAAATGGCATTGTGTTTGTTCTGACATTATTCCTAACTCAAACGACAAGACACAAAATAAACACAAAACTAAGGTCTTACCTCCAAATAGACACTTGACTTACCTCTCAAGATAGAGCTGAAAGAAGTTTCAGAAGATACTGTCACAGCTCACAGCTAAGGCTATATAAGAACTCAGTGTCTTGTGACTCCAAGGCTGTGACACTGTTGTGAGAAAGTGTCTAATTTTTGCTTAGTAAATGTAGGCCAAATTATGCTAAATGGTTTTTGCACAGGAATCGAGATTACAGATTACTACTGACTATGCTTTACAACTGATTTCCATTGCCTTAAATTTGAGCCTATTCCCTTAAAAAGAATGTGTAATCATTGCTACGTCTTAACTTTAAAGACAGAAAAGTAGAAATGGATGTTCTTCTGTTCCCCCTCCTCTAGAAATCCCATTGAATCTCATTCAGAAACAGAAGTTCAGGCATTATAATAGAGAACTGTGTGAAATGGCCTTTTCTAGAATAGCAAATGTCAGTGCTTCAAGGATGAATGGCATCAAGATGACAATACGTTTGATTATGGCATATAAATTAGATAACAAGTATAAGAAATGCATTTACAACCCCTAAACCTGCTCTTACATACTTATTAGTAATGATGTTTTACCAAATAATGCCAAAAATTGTTTTACATGTTAATCACTGTTTCTTTGTACATTTTCAACCATGTTTATATCTCTTGCCTATATTTAATCTGTAGGATAAAGACAGTGGATTTGTTTTCATGTGATAGAAATAAATGGTAATCCAGAAACTGATGACATTTGGCATAGGTCAAATGACAATTCAGAGTTGGAGGAATGACTGGAAACTTCATCTTTGTAACAATCATTGAGATCCAGGGAGAGAGAGGAGCTGCCTCACAGTTCTTTACACATGTTGATTCATTCCAGTCTGGGCTGTTTACATTGTAAAATTTAGAAAGGTAATCTGTAAAATGGCCCTGGGGGCCTTGGTAAAGATTTCTCAAAGACAGTCTGAGCTCCCCATTCAGCAGTGTTTCACAACATGTGCTCACTCCAACACCCAGGTGCCATATTCAGAATTTTATTTGATCTTCCAATTTGGGGCAGTTTGACACCCTAGCAGAAGGTAGTTTAGTTACCTTTGTAAAGGACTTACTGACAACTGTTCTCACAGTAAGGTAGTTCTGCTGAGCAAAGAAAACAAACCAGAACAAAAACAATGCCAGAGCAGGTGTGCTAGCTGTTGGCGAAAAATCATTAGAGTGCCATTACTCAATCACTGTTTCCCTTATAATAATATATTATTTATTAAGAGCATTGTTTTTCTCCATGTCATTTTTATAAATTTGACATCTAACATTTATTTTTTTCCTTCAGATGTACCACAGCAGAAGCAAGTTGTGTTGGCAGTAGGTGAGACAGAGAAATTTTAATCTTGTTTTCAATAAATCATCCTAAACTTATTTATAAACCAATATAATTTGAAACAAGACACTTCTGATATTTTTGTCTTTTGTCTGGGTTTCTCACATGCAAAGTGATACATTTTAGAGATCAGAGAAAACGAAAACAAAACTATTTCTCATGTTTGCCAACTGAAAAACCTGAAGAGTATGTACTTTATATGATTCTTTGAATGCTTTACTAAGCAGACCAAACACACACATTCATGATGTAGCATCTCCTTCCAGACTAGAAAGAGCATAGTTGTAGGAGACTTTTCCTTATCCTACCAATTGAAAATAAGCGGGATTCCATTTTCAGGTATCTTACTTCGTAAAATTAAGCAAAGATTCCTGATTTAAAGTCTTTAAGTGAAGGTAATAGAGTGTGTTAAGTAACCAACTAATATTCTGCTGAAAACCTGACGACTCTTGGGGAGGCCTCATAGAATATTGAATTATTGAATAGTGAGCCTCATACCACATGTTTTTTATTTGGATAACTCCAATTCTACCCCATTCCCTTGTCATTTCAAGCAGCACTCTCACAGTTCAGGCAATCAGTCGGGACCTGGAGGAAGAGAACGTTCGATCTGTTCTCCGAAACGCAGGAGAGAGAGAATGTGAAAACTGGGGCAATTGCCTCAAAAGTGGGGCATGTGACTCTCTAACAAAATCCCTACCTCTGAGAAGACTCTCCACAGAAACGTCCTGTCATCCCCTTGAGACTGTATCAAGCCAGTTTGGATGTAACACTGAAAATGCTATAGGTGTCGCAAGAGAAATTATTCCTTTTCCTAAGATGATTATGACAAATAACTCATGTCAAAAATAAGGAAACTTACCCTAGGAGTTTTATAAGCACTGATTGGCAAAAGGGGAGCAAGGGTGGACCTTGGACATTTTGCATTTCACATGAGCTCATCTTTGGTAGCCTGGGTTGGGTGAGTAGGGTCAGTTAGAAAGGAAAGTAGGCTGAAGATGAGAGGGAGGCAATGAAAGGAGACTTTGTAATCAGGCAGTTTCCTATACTGTTGGTATTAGAGTTAGTGTCATTCTTAATGTCTAGTGTCTCCCACTAGGAACATCAAATGGGCAGATAAATAAGGTAATCATGAACATAGTCACTTCACAATTAGCCACATTAATGGAAGACAAAAACATAATGGAAATATTGGAGGGAGAAGGAGAACACATACACTTAAATGGATAATTTATCATTAATTTAATTTCCTATTGACATTGATTAAAATGTAGGAAATAAACTGAATAAATAAATGAGGAAAATATAGTGCTAAGTGTAAATCAAGGCCATCCAAGGCTCATGTGCTTCCAGTACAACTAGATAGCATTTCCTGTGATTTTACCATGTGCCAGGCAATACTCTATGTGCCCACTGGGAATAACTTGCATAAACCCTTACAAAAAATGGGAACTGTTTGTTATTCCAATTTTGCAGAAAGTGAAACTAAAGCACAGAAAGGTTTGACAACTGGCTGAAAGGACCATGGGACTGAGTAGAAGAACTAGGGTCCAAATCACATAATTAGAATTCTTCACCATTATGACCCAATCTCTAGATTGGGAGAACAAAATGGAACTAGGGCTTGAAACAGAAAGTAGGGTATACGTGTTTAGTCAGCTTACCTGGAGGTTGTTGCCCTTTAAGTATTCCCTAATTGATGGTTAAAATTCATTCAGTTACAGAAATAATAACAAATACTTGTACAAATGGTGGTATAATACCACTATTTTAGTTCTACAGGATGTCATTGACAAATGATATGTACTTTTTATTCCTTCTTTTGATATAAAGAAATGAACTTGTGAACCACTGGACATACTAGGTACTTTAGTCAGTGTACATTGATTGAAAACAAGTCATTGAAGTATTGACTTGAATTAGATTTCATTGAAACATATAGAGTTTTAAATGATAGTCATGAATATTAGTGACAACAAATAGTGACTTTGTTTTTTTTTTAAGAAGACCATAAGCAATTCTTGTAACCCATGTTATTTCTGAATCTCTGTCTCTTGTTCTGACAATTTTTTAATAGAAATTATATGGAATTCATTCATTTAAAAATCTATCTTACTGGGGACATTACTTCACAGGTATGTCTAAATTTCATTTGTCTTTTAGGAAACAAGATAAAGGAAGAACTCAAAGAGTTGAGAGAAGGTTTTGAACATGATGGAGAAATAACACTTGGGAGAAATGAAGATACTTTCTCCTCCCTGGTTACCTGAGTTTCCAGCACCCAGTGATAAGAAAGGATGCCATTCATGATGTGTACACCTGCAGTGATATCTTCACCTTTCTAAAGCAGATGCCATGATAGACATTTGCCAGCTCTCCTTTCACTGTACACACAGCTTGGTGTACGCTGGCAGACTTTTGACCTAATTTCTTAACCCTCATATATTCCAAGACAGAACAAAGCACTCAATAAGCCTTGAATGAGGCCAGGCAAAGTGGCTCATGCCTGTAGTCCCAGCACTTTGGGAGGCCGAGGGGTGGGCAGATCACTTGAGGTCAGGAATTTGAGACCAGCCTGGGCAACATGGTGAAACCCCATCTCTACTGAAAATACAAAAATCAGCCATGTGTGGTGGCAGATGCCTGTAATCCCAGCCACTGGTGAGGCTGAGACACAAGAATCACTTGAACCCAGGAGAGGGAGGTTGCAGTGAGTCGAAATTGTGCCACTGCATGCCAGCCTGGACAACAGAGCAAGACTCTGTCACAAAAACAAACCAACAAAAAACTGAATGAATGGAAGCAGAGAAGTGCAGAGAGAAACACCAATTTACCCTCAGAAAGATAAATAAGTAGTATATTGGTACACCTGTATATTGCTATCTACTAGTATAGCTTCAATTGGTGTATGAGTGTAGTAACTAATTGGTGTATGGATTGTTCTTTACGTGATTTCTCCTGCCCAGTTTTAGTAAAATATTCCAATTTGAGGGAAATTCTTTTATATGTCAACAAAATAGAGGAAAGTTTTAAAATATGTATAGTTCTTCCTTCATGCTAGTTGCCTCTCTTTTTGATATTTCTTCTATAAAAATCTTTTCTTATATTCATTTTTCATTGTATAGATCATGAAGGAACCATAGTGATTATCAAAGATCAGCAGATAAGTTCAAGGCAGAGTTCCACCCTTCTCCATGACACCTTTCTAGACTTGTTTACATGTAATACTCTTGAAGGCAAGACTCATGTCTATTCTATCTTTGCTGGTATTTGGCACATATTAGGTACAAGGGCAATTTGACCATATCAATTAATGATTGATAAGAATGGATAACGTAGATGTTTTTGTGAGGCTCTCAAAGAAGATTTATAGAATATTTTGGAAATGGGCCCAATTTTGTTTCTAAAGGAAAATTTACTTTCAAATTAAAAAAAAAAAATCACTCAAATGAGATTTTGGGGGATTTCATATGATTAACTCTTTACATTATCTTGTGGTAATTATACAGAAATCTCTATTTATGTAAACACAGTAAATGCATCATAACACTAGAATAAGTATACAAATACTGCATGTCAAATTAGGTTATAATCACTTTCAAGGACGTGATTTCCTAGCTAAACAGATTCGTTTACATTTTGCAAAATAAAAAATAAGTGAAAATAACTATATAAAATCAGGCTTACAGCTGGACAGATCTTCTTGGCAATGGTCCAGACACTGAGCAGGGAAAAGCCCCTCCAGCTGAGGAACGCTCAGGACGCTCAGGATGACTTTGCAGGCGCGGCCGGGAGAGGGGCCCTTTTGGGGGTTGCCTTGACTGTGCACCCTGTTCCTGGCTACCTGTGGGGAGATAAGCTGCATTCACATTTCAGATGAGACTCTTTTTGTGAGAGGTCTGGGGTGGGATGTGGGAAGTGGAGTGAAAATCTGCTTAGTAGGGGAGAAAAAAACAAGCAATCCAACACTTCACCTTTAGGTAATAAAAATAGTAGAAAAAGTCAAGAATCCTCTAACTGAAAAGCAGATAGTGGAAGCTAGCATCGGACTCACTGAATTTTAGAATCAGGGTTTGTGTACCATAGATTTTCTGGCCTAGCCCTTGTCACTGGATGAGGAATCTCTGGCTATAGGGCAAGAAGCAGTGCTAGGACTGAGATCCAGAAGGCTACCCTCAAATCTGGAGCTTACTTATGAGATAAATAAAGCTCATATTTTCAAGAGAGAAAATTATTTTAAAACTACTCATTTCAATACATATCTTAAAAAGAAAAATACATTTTGGGCCAGGCGCGATGGCTCATGCCTGTAATCCCAGCACTTTGGGAGGCCGAGGTGGGAAGATCATGAGGTCAGTTTGAGACCAGCCTGGCCAACATAGTGAAATCCCGTCTCTACTAAAAATAAAAATTAAAAAATTAGCTGGGCATGGTGGCATGCACCTGTAGTCCCAACTACTTGGGAGACTGAAGCAGGAGAATCGCTTGAACCTGTGAGGCAGAGGTTGTGGTAAGCCGAAATCGTGCCACTGCACTCCAGCCTGGGCAACAGGGCAAGACTCTGTCTCAAAAACAAAACACAAAACAAAAAAACATTTCACATCTCCCTAACTTAGCCAACACTTTCTGCAACATTCTCTTATTTTGATGGCAGAAGGGCATAACTGTAAACCTCAGTTTTTATATGGTATTATATAATATAGTGGCATCCTTTGTGGCCAATTGATTGTGAAGAGCAGTTTCCCTTTACTTAGCTTCCATAAACATTAGCTTCAAATACTCACAGACATTAATAAGAGCCAGTTTGCTACATCTGTGTCTCTTTCATGTTCATTTGCTACTTAGTTTTGTTGATTCCAAGAAGTCACTAAAACAATTATTTTAAATCATAGATTCTGATTTCGAAGTAGCTTCATTTTTCTGGTGTTGAGTAAAATGTGTGTGTGCATGCTTTAGTTTAATTAATACTAATTTTTATTCAAAATATATTTGTTGAGCACTTACTCTCTGCTATGGCTGGGCATACCTTACTTTCTTTCCACAGTCTGTTGGTTGAATTGTCCTGAGCAGGGGTTGACAAATGATGGCCTGTGAGCCAAATCTACCCCACTGTCTGTTTTTGTAAATAAAGCTTTATCAGAACACAGTCACATTCATTTGTTTGCACATCGTCTGTGGCTGTTTTTGCACACATGGCAGGGTTGAGTAGCTGTGATGGAAATTATATGGACCACAAAGACAAAAGTATTTGCTATCTGGCCTGCAACAAAAATATTTGCTGATTTGTGGTCCTGAGTATGAACCTTTAATTACCTAGCTGATTTGGTAAGAGAGTGAAATAAAAATAGATGACACCAAACTGCAGCTGCCTGTTCACTACTCACATTCAAGTGTCTGTGGTCATAAGAAATAACCATGGCACTGAATAATGCAGAGAGAACTAGCAAAATCCTAGTCTTCAGAGAAATAGAAATCTCTTCCCATTTGTTTAAACAATTTCCAAATCCTGTTCCTAGAACCATCCCTAACCTGTCCTAATGCACAAACTTGTAGCTTTTGCATTACAAATTTATTGTTATTACTTTTAACTCCTTTTTTTTTTTCAGGAAAAAGGTAATTAGGCTATAAACAGAAGTCTGACAACTAATTTCAGACAAGGCAAAATTAATACAAAGCCAGCTGATAATTTTAGCCATGTGAAATTAAAATAGATATATTTTAATGGCATTCTACAAAATCCAAGTTTAATATCTTCCCTTTGTTTTCCCACCTTCCCCTGTTCTCATGTGAACTGTTCCTCTGTGGGGGTAGTGACATGTGCTGATAAAGGTCATTGCTTTAGCTATACTCTCTGTCCCCTTCTCCTGTCCCCACTATTGATCTTTGAGTAGAGAGCTACTTCTTCCCTTTCCTTCTCAGGAGTTTCTCTATGCTGAAAAGACAGGACCATCCAAGGGAAAAGTATTCAGTCCCAACTCTTCTTACATTTTCAAATGTTCATTGACATTAATAAGAGGCAATTTGCTAAATCTGTATTGGGGCTTCAAGAATGTAAACGTTATTAGCTGTGTGTGTGTGTGTGTGTGCGCGCGCGTGCACACGTGTCTGTGTGTGTCTGTGTGTGCATGTGTATTTCTAGGGGGAGATTCCAGCATTGCTGTATTCTGTCATTCCAGGAACATATTAAATATGCATCCCAATGTCAGCAGCACCTTGGGATGTTATCTCCAAAATTATCACCTGCCGTCTGAAAACCATAACCCTACAAATATTGATTGGTTAAAAGGCAGGATCTGAAGGCATGAGTCAGTGTCTCGCTGGATTATCCTAATCAAATAAGGATAGTATTAGCCCAGATACTCACTGATCTGCCAGTATTTGGTTTGAAATGTAGGCATCTCAACTAAAGTTATGTGTTTCATTTTTTTGAATATTTCTTCCAGATATTTAAATACATTACCACTAAGCCAGAACCAAGAAAAGCATAAAAAACATTTTAGGGAATAAATTCAGTAAGTTTCTATTTGTACCAGATAGTAAAATTGTTGACATACATTAGGAGGCATGTGTATTGTTCAGCCTGTCCGGTCTCAGTCATGTGCACAAGGTTTAATATTTTGACTGCCAGGGGTGATGTAGCAAGGTCCCAGACCTTTTAGGGAGCAATGCTTCCTTGTAAATAGAAAGATACTTTCCAAGTCACCTGGCATAACTATTTAAGCAAGTTAGAAGAAAAGCTTATTTCATTAATTATGCTACAAATGTAACTTCAATGAAGGGTAACTAGCTAAATACAGGATGAAAGGGCTGGTAAGAATTCTCTCCATTGAAGTGTTAAGCTTTACGCAATTTTATTTAGAAGCACTTCCATTACTAAGGAGGCTATGAATTGATCAACTGTATCTTAGAATTAACTACAGTGGTGAAAACACAAATTACAAACCAGCATGAAGTCACAAAGGGGAAGGAGAAAAGAGAAGTAGTAAAAGTCAGGCACTCATTTGTACTTTTCATTTTCCTTTCTGCAAATAAGTATTGGACCAGCTGCCCGGAGTCCTGCATTACTAGGAGCGAGCCAAATTATTGTTAGGCAGAGAGTCTAATGAGAAGTGTTAACACAAAGGTCTTCATTTCTGTTCTCATTTGCTTCTGTTTCCAGAGGAATCTAGATTTTGTTGGAGGTAAATGATTGTTTCCTTTGCTTGATGTACTAGGATGAAATATGATTGGGGAAAAAAGGCAGAATCTCTACTGGTAAGTGTTGGGACTACGAACTGTTTGACTGGGCTATTGAGCAATGTTCCAGCAGAATATTATTTGTAGTGAGGGGCGATGTGATAAGTGCTTGGAGCTTACTTAATGCCATCACCATCTTTGAATTATTTTGTGGGCACTACTCATTCTTCTCAGGGAGTATTAATTACGGCAATTCTTCCCTTTTTGTTCTTTTCATTGGAGAAATTAGCACATATTAAAATTAAACTTTAATTCATATCAGAATGATAACCCTTTTTCCTCATTTCCTAATTTCCTAACTCATTTTTTTTCAAGATTCAAGACACAGAAAAATACTTATGTTTCCCACAAATGGCCAAGGTGGAATTTCTTCAGAAAAACCCTAATTATAATCTATTGAAAAATAACTCACATGTTGTGATATATACGTCTTTGTATTTTCTGTAGTGACATTTTGTTGACAAAACCAATAATTGTTGAATAAACCAGGAAGACATTTTGCTTTTATTTGCACATCCTTTCAATGTACCAAGTGCTCACCTACAAGCTCTTTTGCTATTAGAAGATAAACTCACAGCAGAGCAAACTTTATTACTATTTTAAACGAAAGGAAGCAGACTCCATGATGAAGAATTGGCACAGGTTATGTGGCTGGCAATTGCTGGATTCTTGAGTAGAACTCCTGATTCTAGATGTATAAGTATTATGCTAAACTTCCTTTGTCAGTCTATAAAATCTTAAATTTTTATTCAATATGGAAAACTTGTATTCTCTTGGCTTTTTATTTCTAGTTACCCAAAACCGGAGTACAGTTAGTTGAAATCCTCAAAGCATGTCTGAATTTCTGGGAGTAGAGTCGTGCTAGAGCTGGCTCCACAGGGGCTCAGCTCACCAGCTGATTCAACACATCTTTTTCACCTTCACATTGAATGATACAGCGTTGGCAGCTTGAAATCAGCCATGGCATGAGTGTTTACACCATGGAAATTGGCAAACATCATATACAAATTATGCCCCCTGCATCTCTACACCAAGAGGGTCAGTTGTCAAGTGTCTACCAGCATACTGCTGCTAGAAATCTGGGCACTAAGGCAAACAAAACAAAAACAAATAAACAAAAAAACAAGCTTTGCAACGGGGTTTCTTGATCCTTAGACTCTGTTCCAACGTGCTTAATTTGTAAAACATGACACCAAGTTCCTTTGTGAAATCTTTTGAGTATATCCCCTTGTGGTCTTTTGAAATTGTATGTGGCAGAACATCAAAGTATCTTCTCCAAACGGGAGAATGAGATCTGGGAACAAAATTAGCTGCTTGTTTAAGGCTATGGGTGTTTGTGAACATGCGAGTGTGCTTTAAATTACACATAACTTTTAAACAACTGTGTAAAAAGAGTTTTAAAAGTTTAATGGTGCTGAACCAAGCATAGGATTAAAAATTGAAAAGAAAATACAAAACTATACCTTGTTGTTCTGCTTTAAAAAATAAGTTTCCTTCTCATTTGCAATTAAGATGCTGATAATTTGCATAAAATGTGTAAAATTAGAGATAACTGAACTACAGTAGCTATAAAAGTGGCTTTTCCATTTAGAAAATAAATCACATGTCCACTAAAAGGGTGTAAGAACCATTCCCCTGTCTCTTCCCTCTTCCATTTGGGTCTCTGGTATTTTTCACACATTTATAGCTGATTTTTATTGCCAAACAATCCGTGGAGTTTGTGCAGCTCCAAGACAGCAGCTGGCCCAGGCAGGCCTGTTAACTCTGGCATGTTAAGAACCCTTCAGAAGATTTCAAATCCAGCCTCAGCAGCCAGGTCAGTAGATCAAATCCAGGGAGACCTCAGGGAGGCTGCAGTCAGGGTGGGAGGAAAGAGGTACATGGGGAAAAGAAAGACAAGGAAAGCCAAAATACAGAAATGCCTTTAAACTAAACATCAATAGCTATTTTTGTTTCCCTGTACCAGGGCTTCCCCTGGGAACCTTGAGTTTAAAGGGACCAATCTGGAAAAGAGGACACCAATGATCAAAGTGGCCACAAATAACGGCCCCAGACTGGTGTTTGTTTCTATTGAAGGGGCCTTTCTTCCCAGGATGAGGTACAGTCTCCATTCTGAAGATAAAGTCAGGACCAGCCCTAAGCTACTTTGCAAAACATGTCTCAGCCTGTTCCTGTCTGCCCATAGCTGAGGTGGGCTTTAGCTCTTTCTCTTTAGAGCTCTGGCATATAATCATATGTGCGATTTATTCTGCTACTCTACTGAGATGTTTATGATTTTGAATATTGGCAGGCGTTCTCTTCATTTTGTCTCATCTTTCTTCTTCCATGAAAGCATAAGAACTTCAAGGACAAAGACTATGCTTATAAGTAGAGTATTGGTGGTGGAGGTGAAAGTGGGTGGGCAGATTTCACAGTGTTAAAACATGACATCGAAAGTGCTCACATGAGAAAAAATGTTGAATTCTCAAAATGTGATGAAGTTCTTAAAGCTATATAAATAGAAAAATGCTAGCTGTAGTTCTATTTCTTCTGATACAGAGTAAAATTCATTGTTTTTTTAAAAAAAATATTTATGAGTAATAACAAAGACAAGTGGTCTTTTAAAATGAGATCTCTCATACTAAGCCATTTTATCTGTGACCCTCAAACATCTGCTCATGCTGTGTCTGTGTGTTATGCAATAGATCCCAGAGCATCTAGGAGGTATGTAAAAAATGTTTGTTGATTTGATTTGACGTCGCTTATTCTCAGGATTCTAGAGCCCTGACAGCCAGCTCTATCTGGAGGGGTCTTTCTCAGCATAATTCTTTGTTGCTAATGTTACTACTCAATCTACGTCACATCTCTTTAAAATATTTTTTAAAAAATCCTACTATTTCCTTAGATTTCTACTGTCTATTTAGAAGTTAGTAGCTGATTTGATAATAGGGAATAAGGTTATTGTTCTAGTATGTGACCCCTACCTAGTAGTTTGTTTGTGTTCAAGTTGGGGCATTCTGGAAATGATATGTCAACCCATAATAGCGATTCTGTTAGCATCCGAGATGCCACAGAAGGCCTGTGGGAATTAACAGTAGCAGAATGCAAATATTCAGAATCCCAGCAAACCACACTACACGGAGAGCTGTCCTCCATTTTTCTATTAGGCCAACCTATTAGATTGTGCTTTTTATTAGCTATAGGTATCTCTGTTTTACTTACACCCTAGCATGCCCATTTCCCATGAAGAATCAACATCAACATGAAAGTATTTACATATTCTATTTTCCATGTGAAGGCGCATGACTAAAACTGTATTCATATTCAGTAATATGTATGAAATCTGCTTCCTATACAACATGCATAATATATAACAATTCTTTATACATCCTCACCAAAAGTTCTTAGTACACAAGGATGACGATGACGAAGGTCTGAAAGTGTTCCGTGGAGAGGTATCCTGAAAAATGAGGCATGCTGAAGGGTGTCTCAGGCAAGAGAGGACAGGAATGCTGTCAATGACATCTGGAGCTTTGCAAAGACTGGCACATATGGCTGAAAGAACTGAAATACCTGCTGCCATTTTCCTCTTTTCATTCACATTGAGACCTCAGAATCCTTCTCAACACAGTTTTCCAGGAAACAGATAATTGAGGTTAGCTAGAGCAACAATGTCTCTTTGGCATTCAGGATATGTATCATAGGAAAATATGGTAAATAATGCTGGAACTAGAATGTACAAGTTTCTGGGTTGTTTTTTCTAGTTGGTGAGTAGAGGGTCTTCCAAACCTTGGGAAAGGTATGTGCTTAATGAATATTTAATTTAGTTATTCTTTTCTTTATAATCCATTACCAGATTTCCAGCCTATATACATGGGTATGCAAAAATGCAAAACTAGCCTTCATTAAAAGTTGGCATAAGAAACAGAAAAGAAATAGGTATAAAATGTGCCTCATATAATCTTCAAAGTTTCTGCCAGTGTGCCTCAAACTTGAATTTTATCTCTCTAGCTCTCTAATGTCGGATAAGCCCTTTCACAAGCCCATGTGATTACTGTGATAACAAGGACAAGGCTATAAGATGCTTGAGGACTTTGGAGGATACCATGGGGCATTTGGGACCACCCTACCTTCATCTTTTCACTCAGACTTTCCTTGTGTGATTTTTGAATATCCCCTCTCAGAGGGAAATGATGCCTGAGTGCCTTCCCTCTAATGAGGAAACTGCCTTTACCCAATGTAAATTCCATAATATTTTAAAAACTCTCAATCAACTAGGTATTGATGGAACGTATTTCAAAATAATAGGAGCTATTTATGACAAACCCACAGCCAATATCACACTGAATGGGCAAAATAAGGAAGCATTCCCTTTGAAAACTGGTACAAGACAAGGATGCCCTCTCTCACCACTCCTATTCAACACAGTATTGGAAGTTCTGGCTAGGGTAGTCAGGCAAGAGAAATAAATAAAGGATATTCCAATAGGAAGAGAGGAAGTCAAATTGTCTCTGTTTGCAGTTGACATGATTCTATATTTAGAAAACCCTAGCATTTTAGCCCAAAATCTCCTTAAGCTGATAAGCAAATTCAAGAAAGTCTCAGGATACAAAATCAAAATGCAAAAATCGCAAGCATTCCTATACACCAAAAATAGAGAGAGAGCCACATCGTGAGTGAATTCCCATTCACAATTGTTACAAAAAGAATAAAATACCTAGAAATACAACTTACAAGGGATGTGAAGGACCTCTTCAAGGAGAACTACAAACCACTGCTCAAGGAAATAAGAGAGGATACAAACAAATGGAAAAACTTTCCATGCTCATAGATATCGTGAAAATGGCCATACTGCCCAAAGTAATTTGTAGATTCAATGCTATCCCCATCAAGCTATCATTGACTTTCTTCACAGAATTGGAAAAAACTACTTTAAATTTCATGTGGAACCAAAAAAGGGCCCATATAGCCAAGACAATTTTAAGCAAAAAGAACAAAGCTGGAGGCATCATGCTACCTGACTTCAAACTATACTACAAGGCTACAGTAACCAGAACAGCATGATAGTGGCACCAAAACATATATGTAGACCAATGGAACAGAATAGAGGCCTCAGAAATAACACCACCCATCTATAACCATCTGATCTTTGACAAATGTGACCAAAACAAGCAATGAGGAAAGGATTCCCTATTTAATAAATGGTGTTGGGAAAACTGGCTAGCCATCTGCAGAAAACTGAAACTGGACCCTTTCCTTACACTTTATACAAAAATTAACTCAAGATGGATTGAAGATTTAAATGTAAGACCTAAAGTCATAAAATCCTAGAAGAAAACCTAGGCAATACCATTCAGGACACAGGCATGGGCAAAGACTTCATGACTAAAACACCAAAAGCAATTGCAATAAAAGTCAAAATTGACAAATGGAATCTAATTAAATTAAAGGGCTTCTGCACAGCAAAAGAACTATCATCAGAATGAACAGGCAACCTACAGAATGGGAGAACATTTTTGTGATCTATCCATCTGACAAACGGCCAATATCCATAATCTACAAGGAACTTAAACAAATTTACAAGAAAAAAACAACCCCATCAAAAAGTGGGCAAAAGATATGAGCAGACATTTTTCAAAAGAAGACATTTATGTGGCCAACAAACATATGAGTAAAAGCTCATCATCACTGGTCGTCAGAGAAATGCAAATCAAAACCACAATGAGATACCATCTCATGCCAGTTAGAATGTGATCATTGAAAAGTCAGGCAACAAAAGATGCTGAAGAGGATATGGAGAAATAGGAACACTTTTATGCTGTTGGTGGGAGTGTAAATTAGTTCAACCATTGTGGAAGACAATGTGGCAATTCCTCAAAGATCCAGAACTAGAAAAACCATTTGAATCAGCAATCCCATTTCTGGGTATATACCCAAAGGATTATAAATCATTCTACTATAAAGACATATGCACATGTATGCTTATTACAGCACTATTCACAATGGAAAATACTTGGAACCAAACCAAATGCCCATCAATGATATACTGGGTAAAGAAAATGTGGCACATATACACCACGGAATACTATGCAGCCATAAAAAAGGATGAGTTCATATCCTTTGCAGGGACATGGATGAAGCTCAAAACCAGCATTCTCAGCAAACTAACTCAGGAACAGAAAACAAAACACTGCATATTTTCACTCATAAGTGAGAGTTGAACAATGAGAACACATGGACACAGGGAGGGAAATATCATACACTGGGACCTGTCGAGGGGTGGGGGACTAGGGGAGGGATAGCATTAGGAGAAATACCTAATGTAGATGATGGGTTGATGGGTGCAGCAAACCACCATGGCACATGTGTACCTATGTAACAAACCTGCACATTCTGCACATGTATCCCAGAACTTAAAGTATAATTTAAAAAAAAAAAGAAAAAAAAAAAAAACAGAAACAAACAAGAAAATAAAGAGTCTTTTGTGTAATATGCAAACTTCAAGCAGACGACTCAAGGTATTTTATTTTATCAAACTGGATCTAATTTCACCAAAGCATTAGAAAGATACCTATTTGGCATTTTTGTTGTCCAGTATTCCACCCACTCTGAAGCACATTAAAAAGCTACCTTTCTGCTTTGCAGATGCCTCCGCGGGACATGGAATTATGTAATTGGACCAACAGTTACCACTTTTCCACACTCTTGCTACCCCATACTACTGCTGAGCAGACTACTGTTTTGCAGGCCTTCCTTATTGCGTAAATGGCTACATTATCACTGTGTACACATTAGGACAAGCAAATGGGCCCCTTAAGGCAAATAAGGTTCAAATAACCCAGACAAGGTAGCACAACTGAATTGAGGATTCACCCTTCTTACAACCTTATTGCTTTATGGCACATGAACTAATGGAAGGGACAGATTGCTTCAAGTGTGTTTTTTTCTGATCCTGTTGGCAAATCATAGCTTTATTACAGTAATGAGTCTGACCATATTTCTGTGCTTATGCATATTAGGCACCAAATGTATTTCCTGGCCTGCCAGCCTGTGGTAGTAACTAACACGAGCAATTTGTCCTGGGTTACAGTGTGTGTGCATGCATTAGGTATGAGCATGTTAGTTGCTCTGGGTTATAAAACACTACATGTTTCATCATATGTATTTTTATATGCACAACTTAACTGTATGCAAAATAGCTTGGCAATTAACCAACACAACTTATTAGTTGGCTATGAGATTATTGCATAATCTTGGGGAAAGCTACAATTTCAATTTAGCAATATTAAACATTTCATAGAATTATTAAATATCTAAGGAAAATGCTGAATTTGTTCCTCTAGATGTGTTAAGATTTTTTAAAAAATACCCTCATTCTCCTCTCAATTTCATTTTCATAACTCTGAATGATATCCTTTTTAGGAGGCTTTGGGATTTTAGACCATGTATTCCCCTATACTCATTGTGAGATGACATTTGGCCTTTGACCACAACCATTTTCAGGTAAAGGTAAATGATCATTATTGTAATTGCTGCCTCAGGATTGTATTTTATGTATGCCATTTATTGGGTTCATTATTATGAAAAAGTGACATCAGCATAAATTTCAGCTCAACCAGTAAAAACAATGTATTTTTTTCTTTCCCTTTCTATTGATGAAACATAGGCCTGGTGCTGTTTGCTTGATTGTGTAACTGCATAGGAAGCATACTAATCATTCAGGGGCTTACTTTAAAAGAACATACACGTGGAAACACGTCCTCTTGAGCTCTTAATTAATATTAGTTCTTTCTCCCACTCCCCTGCAAAATAAATCAATAAATATATAAACAGAAAGAAATAAGTAGGTGAATAAAGAATTAGAATCAGTCAAAAACCTCTGCTAACAGAATTACCCTTGCTGCTTCCACACAGTTGTTTTAGGTTGTCAGAGATTTACTTTTTTCCTCCATTTGGGTTGGATTTATGCAAATGACCATACAGGACAGGTGCCTTTATTTAGTCACTACTAAAGCTGGAATCATGTACAAGAGCTGATAATATGAAATAACATGAAATAACTGGGCTTATCCCTTCTGAAGCTTGTTTTACAGTACTGGTATTTCTCTTTAGCAAATCCTGCTGCGTTTTTAAGTATTATGATAAAACAACATAAATGTCTTTGTGGATAAAACTGATTGTTTCAGAAAGAACATGGCTGTTTTATTCTTGTCTTTTATCTCCTCTACATCGAATGTTTGAAAACATGTACAGTTCCCTGGTTTATGTGTATATCATGGGTTATTTGCTTATGGACCCCACAGTTATTCATGCACTGAAGAAAACAAGAAGGGGAGGAAACTCATATCGGTAATAGCAGCACCCCTAATAAATAGAAAACCAAGACAGAAATGTGCCTTTTGCAGTCCTGTTACAGATTAATATGGCTCATGATAGATACTTAGTTCTCTGACAGTTTCCCGTGCACCTTCACTGGGAAGTTGATAGAAATTACTCCAGCTGAATGCTTAAAGCAGATGTTATCCCATTAATTAGCTTTGGACCTGGGTACACTCGAGACTTTCCCATTTTCAGGCCGAAAGGAATTGGTCCCAGTGAGCGTGCTCTATATCCACATTTAGTATCATCTCATAAACAGCAGTGAAAACACAGCAGGCCCTTGATGAAGATACATTAGCTTATTTCTAATTTAAAGTTATGTTGCTTAACCTTAATGTAATTGGTCACCGGTGGCCAACTGTTTGTATAGTGTGTTGATGACCAAAGAGATGCAATAAATTATAAAACTCTCTGCTTAAATGGAGGGAAAGACTGCTTTGTTAAAAGCCTTGCATATAATAATGGTAAAATAATTACACCTCGAGACAAGTAACTGTGAAGCTGTTAATACTAACAACAGAGTTGTTCTCAGGATAGCTCAGTTCATCCCCATTTAAAACAAGTACATGAACGAGGCTCTTATATTTAGCCAAAGAGTAACTTTGAAAGTTCAATCTCACATTGATTAAAATGAATGAGTAAGTTATCCTGTTACATTATTTGGGAATAACGGTGATGGATAGTCACGGTGGAGTGAATTAAAATATGTAGCCAATTGCTATGGTTAACTAGGAAACAAAAAGTGCAAATAATTCTATTCAGCACTTCAATTCATAGTCACTGCCAGGCACATTTTTAAAGACGACTTGATTAGCTGGTAGAATAACTGGGATAATAATCAAATATGAAAGTAATTGACACAACTTTAATGTTTAATAATGAATAGCATGCCAGGGGCAAAATGAAGGCAAACTATCTTCTTTTCTGAGAACAAGTTCAGACTTAAAATTTCTTAGGCCAAATATAGTGATTCCTTGAGGCTTGTGAATTGCAACTCCAGGATTATAGGTAAAGTTACCAATACGATTACAATGAAATACCATGAGCAATAATATTCATGCTATTAGTTTTCTATATGTTACTGTTGAAAATCTGCTTCTCGCTCTCCATATTAAAGGCTTGCAAATTTAGGTTAAAATGCAAAAGTGAAATAAACATATCCATGCTTCTGCCTGTGTGTTCTTTTTTCCTTCCTGGTTCGATCGTGTTAACTAGCTTTGCTATAGCAAGTAGGAAAAGTACAGTATTTGCTTTTCTCAAAAGGTAGTCCTTTACTCTAAATATTTGCATTCTGAATTTGGATCACCTCCAAAGGGCATTCGTTTTACAATAGAGTAAAAACATTTCTCTCTCTTCTCACATTACATTTCTTAGAAAGACCTTCCAATAATTTAAACTATTTACAGTACCTCTAGGTCATTATTTCCCCTGACTCCACCGAAAATACCCTGGGATACTATTTACAGCTGACTCCTGAGTTACCTCACAGGATCAGTTTACAAAACGGAGACTTCACCATGTGAAAGTCATTATTTTGTTTAACACAACTTGCAATGTTAAGTGTTTTTTTTCTTTCTTTCTTTTTCTTTCTTTCTTTCTTTCTTTCTTTCTTTCTTTCTTTCTTTCTTTCTTTCTTTCTTTCTTTCTTTCTTTCCTTCTTTCTTATTTCTTTTCTTTCTTTCTATGTATGTATTTATTTATTTATTTATTTTATTTGCCACTCTTACACAAATACTACCTTTGCTGATAGGAAAACCCTGGAAGCTCAGATATGAAGATATTCATCTCTCCAGGGCCAATCTGTCTATATTAACTGGATCTAATCCATAAAACAAAAAAGGCTGATAAGAAAATAGCAGAAGAATAAAATAATTTTTTCCTTCTTGAACAAAAGAGAGAAACTTCTTATGAAATTAAAAATTCTGCATTATGAATAATAATCTATCAGAGGTTTCTAAACAAGGATAGTGGGCTGTCCCATCAAGACCATGCTAATTGAGGCAATGAAGGGGGAAGTCCCCAACTTTGTACAGAGACTAGTCGTGCTCTGGGAATAACTTCAGAGCTACCCTTCTTAATAGTAAAAATGACTCTGTTGCTGTTCCAACTAAAAATCAATGTGGCTCACAATTTTAATAAGGAACATGAATCTGAAAACGTGTTTAGTATCAGGTTATATAAACACACCCTAATGAGATACCATAAAATCCATCACATTAAAGGCTGGTTTCCTGCAAGGTATATTAGCTAAAAATGCTCCATATATTAGGTCAGTATACAGCAGTACACATAATAAAGCAGCTCTGTCAAGATAAGATGCATGTTTTGCCCCTTAAAACTGTTATGTTTTGCACATTTTATAAGGTTCCTTGAATACATGAATAAGATAAGTTATTCCCATCTCTTTCTTAAGCAATCTCAGAAATGGTTATGACCTGAAATCGGAATTCTTGTAAACACCCATCCGAAGAAAATGTGTGCAGCTCTGTCTTAAAGAGACGGTACATGTTTAATTATCCCAACTTCTTCTAGCAGAATACTATTAACATGCACATTAGCATCATCTCATTGGTTCTTCCTGCTGCTCCACCTTAGGGGCAGCAGTAGGAGCTAATCTTATTGCTCCCATGCGCATAATAATGAAATTTGGTCTTGTCTCAAGGCAGCGTTCTTTGGTCTAAAGTACAGCTGGAGACATTACTGTTTTGGAACATTCCTGACCAATTCATTGTAAAACATAAAGAAGTAAAATAAAATATAGTCCCAAACAATGCTTGTGAAACATATTGTTTTACTTTGAGTATCAAATATCGAGCAATTGAAGGTACGAATGACTCCGTGTTTGAATAAAGACACAAGTAGAGGGAAATTCTTAGATACCTCTATCTGTGTACATGCCAACAAGCACACTCCACGTATAAACCCCAGTCAGCATATACCTATGAAAGTTCTGTTTCCGAACACTACCTTTAGCTGTATACAGGCAGGACAAAAATAAGCCAAAACCATAGAAAGAGCCCTTTTCTCATGTCTTTTTCATCCATTTTCCAAAAAAAACAATGACAAGAGCTCATGGAATGTATAATATGCTTGCCTTTTTGCATGCAATGTTGGAAAGCTTAAAAAAAACTATGCATACACTGCATAGCACACACAAAAATACTTGTGAATTCAAGGCTACTGAATTAAGGGAGGTTGTTCCAACATTTCCCCCACTGTACATTATTTGTATTCAAGGTTTTTGAAATGACATTGTAATCTGATGATGCACCAGCCTATTATATTGTCTAGCAGGACAAATATCCTTGCGTTTTCTCTGTAGAACTAACACAATTTTTCCATGTCAGAGGTGCATAATATCCTGGCGGTCATAAGGAATGATGCTATTAATCCTCTTGGGCAATCTCCAGGTCTGATTATTAGGGAAATAAATTTGCATGCTGCATATGAGCTAGGTGAATCACCGAGAGCACAAATTATATTTCCTGACAGCAAGTTAGAGAATGGAGCCGTGTCGCTTTTTTATCTTCCCCCCCCTCTGAAAGCTATAGAATTTCAATTCATTACATGAGATTGGTTAGAATTCAAGTCTCTTTTTAAGTTGATATTAAGTTGAGTCTGTTATCTCTGTGAAGGCTGGTAGGTTCCCCAGAGTATCCACCTAATCACTACTTAAAAAAATCGAAACGTATAGTTAGTGTCATGATTTAGGTACCAGAGCCACTTTATTTATCAGCACGGAGTGAGATAATTTCAATTTGAGCCTCCATAGCCCTCATGAATTTAACTGACTTGAAAGCTTTTCACCCCAACTCTCTTTCTCCCTCCTCCTTTTGTTGCATATTGTAATAATACTTATTCTGGGCACCTTCGTTGCTGCCGTGCTGAGCATTGTACTAGACTCCTTCCTTCCTCGTAGAGACTCGATTCTAGCCAGGCTCGTGCAAAACATCCCCTAGTTTCTCTTTCCATGTCTCACTGCCTCCTCTCTGCCAGCAGTACTGCCAGGCGTGTCTGCGTTCAATATCCATGATGAATGTATTTTTATTATTTCTAGGGGTTGGCATCAGAGAAACCTTTTTGCATTATTAAATTTGAGCAGGGAGAATGATAGCAAATAAGAGCATAATAAATTGCTTTATGTCCTAATGAATTAATTAAGCAGACATTTATTATAATGGTTGTTTTATAGACCCATTGTAAAAATGTATGATTGTGTGGTGATACTCTTAGCTGGAGCCACATATGGCAACTCGGGTGAATGGGTTGTGACGTCTGTCAGATTGGAAAGGGTTCACCAGGTCTAGTCTGAAAATTCACAAGGATGCAATGAACCTTGCTGAGGTGTGAGTTTGGTGAAATATTATTGCTATGGCTAGCATGCAAGCAAGTTGAGAATCCTTTTGTTATTATTGTGGTTATGCATAAAAATAAAAATATGCATACCATGTGCAGTCAATAGCTTATATTTGTATAGTGTTTTTATAGTTTTTAAAGTATATTTACAGATGAATGCACCACAAAAAGAAACAGCAGGTTATGGAGGCTTACTTGAATTCAAAATTGTGTATCATTACCATTGTTTGAAACAGAAATATGTGTACACTTCGGAATAATAAGAGTAATGGCAAATCCAAGAGGCAGACAATTTTGGAATACGTAAGCTCTAAGTGTTTTGGATTATATTTATTTACTCAGAGCAAACCAAAAGCAGCACAGCTCAAGGGTAATATCTGGGCCTTGTGATTACTTGAGCCATGGGTAATTGTCAGAGAAACAATTCATTCTTTATCTTGCTTCTTCACAGTGAGTCAAGTGACTCATCTGCTATTTTTCCAAAAATAATAATGAAATAATAAAGTAAGATAAAATAAAAGGCTGCACATTCTTCCTTTGCTTTGCTTTCCCATATGGTTTGGGGCATTCCTTTTCAGAACAGAGGTACCTTTGAATCACAGGTGTGCTTTGCAGGCACATGGCTTGGGATTCTGCATAGTCAGGAAATATTCCCTACTTTTAGGAAAAGGAAATAGCAGTTGGAAAGAATTCAGAGAGTATCCATGGGGAGAGAAAACGGGAGCCTGAAGGGTTGGTTCCTGTACCTCACTAGAGGCATGAGGGCTATTTTTGGCTTCAAGTAACAGTGCTTTTCAGCACTGTTGAGTTTAATTCCTGCCTAAGTCCGGGCACTAAGACTGATTATAGAGGTGATTTGTAACATATTCAGGAAAGCACATTAGTTTAGAATCTGGGAATGCCTGAAACCAGTTACTACAAATAAAGAAAGCCAAATTCATCTCTAGCACTATCCTGGACTCCTCTCCCCAAGAATTCTGTATGCTGGATGGCCTCAAAGAAAGTGTCAGAAGGATTAGGAAATGGGAGGGATGGAGAAGGCACAAGGCTGGAGTATGATGATTGTTGGGTGCCCATGAAAGGCCTTGAGCCTGGCCACTAGCCAGCCCCGGAAAAGAACCGTGCAGGCCATGCAAAGTGCATCCATGAACTGGGAGCCAAACACCATGTGATCCAGAAAAATGCTTCCTCCCTCAGCAGGATGTCAAAACATTCATTCATTTCAGCGAAAATACATCAGTTTGACAAGTTCCTTTATATTTAGAACATGACAGCATCTGAGTGATTTGAGTTTGCTACTTTAGTACCAGTTGTTCAGATATATGTCTGGATTAGAGAAGGAATTTCCATTCCTAAAGGCCAGGCATCCTGCTGGGCACTTTGTTTATGTTCTTTTTTATGACCCACACCATAGCTTTACATGAGAAGGAGTGTAGGTCTACCGCAGATATGAGGTCACTGAAATTTGAGCAATTAAGTCAATGCCCTGGCTCACAGCTGGGAGGGTGGTAGAGCTGGTATTCAAATATGATTATGACGCCAACATCTCTTGTTTTTATTCTAGGGTTAATCTTTCTCATAGACAGAGAGACAGAGAAAGGGAGATGGTGATGGAGAGGAAGATGGAAAGAGAAGCATAGGGGGAAGAGGAAAAGAGAAAGAGAGATAAAGATAGGAGAAGGGAATGAGAAAAGGGAGAGTGGGAGACAGTGAGGAGAGGAGGAAGGGAAGGAGAGAGAGAAAAAAAAGGAGAGAGGAGAGAGAATGAGAGAATTTGAATCTTCAAACCAAATATAAAGGAAGGTAAATGTGATCGAAAATGTTCCTCTATCTTTTCATACTGCCACTCCAACTGAGACTGGGTACTATCTTAACATTAACAAGAATCACATGTAAGCCATTTATGTTTACTCTTGAGAGTTACAGGAAAAAGTTTGACGTTACATGACTTCTGGTCATTGCCTTTCTTAGAAGGTTTATCAGGGTACACAGGTAATGAAGCCTCAAGCCTCAGGATTATGCTCTTTGGACCCAGACAGAATTATGTATATATTAAATGTTGATCATTTACTAGCTGTTGTTTCCTAAAGCAAGCCACTTAATTTCTTTGAATGTTCAGTTATTATTATTGTTGTTATTAATATTATTATACTTAATAGACTCAATCATAAAACTTCATGAAGCACAGTAAACTCTCTCAGGTCTCTGGTCAAAATGCAAAATTGTATAGTCCAGACCATAAACCAGGCAGAATCCAATCCTCCTATGTCATTATCCACGTTGCATAAAAATGTGACACTGATTGCCTGGGCCGCAGAGACACTGAACATGAAACCAAAAGCTGTAAGTGGCAGTGATTGGCCTCAGCATTGTGATTGTGTGGAGTATGGTAAGGTGTTTGACTATAATAAAAGGAATCTGCATGCCTTACATTTGTCTTGGCTTTGCAGTGAATAAGATTTTTTTTTTTTTTTTTTTTTTTTTTTTTTTTTTTTTTTGAGGCAGGGCCTCCCTTTGCCCTGGCTGGGGTGCTGTGTTGCGATCATTGTTCACTGCACCCTCAAACTCTGGAGCTCAAGCCATCCTCCCACCTCAGTCTCCCAATGTGCTGGGATTACAGGCATAACTCACTGTGCCCAGCCCAAGAATTTTTACTTCAATGACTCCCTAAGAGTTTCATAATTACCACAAGACATAAACACTTTCATTGACAAGTTGCAGATGGGGAAATTGAGATCCAGTGACATTTGAAATGACCTGCCCAAAGCCAGAAATCTGTAATAGAACAGGACATGAAACTCACATTTTCAGTTTCTTGTGTTCCTTTGGGGTCTGGAATTTCAGATTTGAATCTTAAAGTGAGGTATTTCAAAAAGAGGATGGAATATTTCCTACCAAATTATTCTGCCAGCTAAAGAAACTAGAAGACACCAAGCTTTATATAGAATCTGGATTCATGAGGTGAGTTGACTGATACATCTTTAAAAAAAAACTCACAGTTATAAGAACACTAATACCACTTACATTTATATAGGGCTTGGATTCCAGTGATTGCCTACTTGTCCTAAAAGCAAAGGCTAGCTTTTCAGGATTTTGCCCAGGGCCCTGGCATCCACCAGGGAGATGGCAGTCTACTGTTAGCTTCTGTGCAGTGGCCTATCATGACAAAAAAGAAATTTCACACAGCCCAAGCAACTGACAAAACAGTTCACCTTTCAGGGAAAATGTAATATTTTCTGATAAGCAGCTTATGCTAGTTTTCTTAGCAAATAGCCTGGAAGCATTTCTGTCTGTGGCATTTCTAGATGTGATAAGTTGAAGGGAACCCTTCTGACCATGCCATAGTTAGGCAGGCCCTTTTCGTTCAGGGGACAGCTATTTGGAAAGATCTAAACACGTAACAATTTGAAAATGATATAAAATAATTGATCACAGAGACAGCCCAGAGCATGCATTGTTAACAGAAACACATGTCCCTGTTTATGGAGTTGTAAACAGAGACGTGTGTATTTATTGTCGGAGTTGGAGGCCAAAGCCTGAGGCAAGATTAGGTCAAAGCCTTGTCTTTTTTGCACATGGCCATGAATAAAAGCAATGTACATTTTTAGTAGCATTATTCTCCAATGTGTGTTCAAAGAACAGGGACAAGGTGGTAGGTGTTCCCATACTAGGCTTCGTTTGCGCTCATCACAGAAACATAATGAAGAGATATTGTTGCCATTTGGTGAATGAAACACTGAGGACCAGGATTGTTTAGAAGCTTTCCTTATTTTAGGAAACTAATTAATAGTAGAGTTATGATTTCAACCACCTGGTTCCAAAGCCCAGGGTCTCCACCATGTCACTCTTTCTCCAGAAGGGAAAGAAGAGAGATGCATTGTGCAGACCTGGCCAGGTGTCTGCTTCCTGTGGCGAGAACACTCTCAGACTGCTCCAAAGACAAGAGATCTTGCTATGTTTTGCCCCTTTCTAATTGCACAAAGCAAACTTAAGGAGGTGCCGTATCTCCTCACATAGCTGACTACCAAGAGCCTGGTCAGGCTCTGGAAAAAGATGAAGACAATTCTTTGGGGAAATTTCCAAGTGACTTACAGTCTTTGCATTGCAAAGAACACTACTGTGCCTACCCTTTGCTTTCATAAATTTGGTTGCAGGCTATTTTGAGGGAAAATGCATCCCATCTTCCCTTTACCTTGCAGGTATTCAGTAACTATTAGACCACATTTTAAAATGAATTGTGTGCACTGATGTTAGAGAAGGTTAGACTCTCTGAGCTGCCACCAGTGACATATGACTACAGTGACAGTCAGTCAGCGGTATTCAAACTGAATTAATCAGAAAACACAGCCTACTTCAATGTGACGTTTAGAGGGAGGAGTGATAGCTACTTATTTACCAAAGGGATGTCACTGAACCATCTTTCTATCTAGAGATAGCCTATGGCTACATAATCCTTTCAAACCAGCAGTAGAGCAATAAACTACACTCAGAGCCAGGTCTTTTAGGCCGGTTCCCTCTTGTTCTCTCCTCTCATTCCTCAAGCTGGCTCTGGTTATTTTATTTTTGGCAAGGCCACAGGATAAAGTAGGGGTTCGAATCCCTTCTATGGGGACTGCGGGGAGACAGACAGCCTTTGGAGTCGGAGGTGCTTTCTCTGATCATTCTCAAAAGTGAACATGCACATGTATCAGCACCCAAGAAGGAAGGAAATATGGTAATAATGGTGGTAGTGGTACCTTAATTTCACAAATATGTAATGCGAATTATATAAACAGTGGAGAACTCTGAAATCTCTTCATCATGTGTGTCATACAATGGAAATATTATGCAGCCTAACTTGACATTATACAGTAATAATGTTATTTCACATTGGCTAGTTGACAAGCATGGGCCAATGCTGTCTATCAAACAAAACTGTTGTGCCAGATTGTATCTTGGCGATAAGTAGAAGAAGAGCCACCCAGAGTCTGCTTGTGTATTAATCAAGGCATCAGACTCAGGCCATTTCTCCAGGCATATCCTTTACAAATAATTTGTAAATCTGCTGGTTATCAGGTATCTTAGTCAACTCCGGCCACCATAGCCAAATATTGTAGTCAGAGTGGCTTCAATAACAAAAATGTAACAATTTATTTTCTCACAGTTTTGTAGGCTACAAATTTGAGATCAGGGTTTCAGCAGGGTGGGGTCCCGGTGAGGGCACCTGTGCTGGCTGGCAGATGACCACCTTCTTGCTGCGTTTTCACATAGCAGAAAAGAAGGTAGAGACACATTCTCTGGTGTCTTTTCTGATAAGGGCACTAATCCCTCACAAGGGCTCTTCCCTTATGACCTCTAAACCAAATTATCTCTCAAAAGTCACATCTCTAAATACCATTACATTGGGAGTTAGGGCTTCAACATACGAATTTAACGGGGGTGGGGATGCCATTCAGTCCATAACAACACATTATAGCTGGATATTTGTTGCTGAACCCCCAATCCTCCTTTTCTCATGAAACTTCTTTAAGCTTCAACTTAAGTGTGTTTTAATGAGTTTTTGTAGTTGGTTCCTTTTTTTTCCTAAGAATTTAGAAAACCATCTTCTTGTAACTCCCTAAACCATCATGCCACTCACACTTAGACAGGTGAGGCATATGCCACACAAATTTGCCATGAAGGGAAGCAAATCGCTTTGCAATCAAACTCGGTGAAGACTTATGGAGTGATTATGACAGTTGTCCCAAGAACAAGTACTTTACTTCTAGAACAGACCCAAAATAACTTGTACATTTTTGTAAGTCACAATTCCTCCTTTCTACCTAATGCTTAACTCACACACTTTTTTTTTTAACTTTCCATAATAGTCGTGGTGGAATAAGAATATTCAGATCTCAGTGCCAGAGAAGTCTAGGATCTTAGTCTGAAACCAAACGTAGAGTAATCATATCTGTTGAATATCTCTTGAAAGCAACACTGATGATTTTCTTCATACAGCAGCTAGTGTTGGACTATTTCAGATGAGTTGTTGGACAAAAATGCCCTCATTCTTTAGGTGATATGTATCTAGATGGAAATCAAAGGTGAAATTCTTTTTCTTCTTCTTCTTTCTTTCTTTCTTTTTTTTTTTTTTTTTTTTAAAGAATTGCAAAAAGCCTGAGAGGCTTATACCATTGAAGGAAGAGATTATTGAGTAATTACCAGTCAGGACTGACTTGTTAAGAGCTTGGTGAAACTTGAAGGCTGAGTCTACACAGCATAAAGTGAAGAGGGTATTTGGTAATTATTATTTAATTTGAGCAATCTTTGCCAAGAGGTCCTTTTATAATTAATTAGTCTTCATTTAAATACAATTTCATAAGTGGACCCCCAAGTATCACCTCAGGAGAAAAATGCAGTACCAATAATGATACTATATCAAGAAATATCATAATGGAATCTATGACGTGGCACAAATAATTATCCAAGGCCAAAACAAAGCAATCTTTAATGCTGAGACTATTAGTCTCATATTCCTGTTAGAGATATATTCCTCTAGCTCTCTCTGCAAGGAAGAGAAATATTCAAGGTCCATATAGAAAGATTAATTAGTAAAATGCTTTAATTAGTACAGATTAATTTTGCCGTGTGATTTGAACCTAGAAAATGTCATTAAGTAAACTTTTCAAGATTTATCAAGGAATTTTTTTCTACAAGTTTGTGGTGCAAATAGAGAAGACCTTTTCATCTGACTTGGAGGAAATCCAGGATTGGAGGATAATGCACACTTATTGCAACATTTCATATATATATATATATATATATATATATATATATATATATATAAATTCAGCTCAATTCATTTCAACTACCTATAAAGTACATATGCATGTGACACCCACTCCGTCCCAGGCACTGTGTTTTCTAGGTAATGAGCTGCTGCTAGATGGCAAATGCTTTATAGGCAGGAACCACATCTTAATAGGCATTGCATCTCTGATGCCTAGCAACAATATTCAAGTGCGAATGTGGCAGTGTGTTTGAGGAATGCAGTCCTGGATAGGATTTAATAATGAATGCTAGGGTAGTAGGACATGGGACCTGAGCATGAAGGACCTTGGATACAGTCAAGAGAGTCTCAGAAAATAATGATATAGAGACCAGAGAATGTTTCTGTAGTATAGACTGCAATCCACCTAATATTCATGCCATTATCCAGTACAACAGTCAGCATTTTTTTTTTTTTTTTTTGTAAGGAGTAAGATGGTAAATATTTTCTGCTTTGTGGGTCACAGGATCTCTGTTACAGCTACTCAGCTCTGCAGATACTGCAGCAAGGAAAGCAGCCATGGACAATATGTAAACAAATAGATTAGATGGATTTAACCCATGGGCCACAATTGGGCAACTTCTGATCTAATTTGATGTTAGCTATTCTCTTTTCTAACAAAAGACCATTTGACTGAAATCTGAATGGGAACAGCAATTCTTAATGAATAGTGTTATTACTGTTTTTGATCACACACACTATATGTGGATCAGCCCCCCAAAATAAATGACAATATAACTGAAAAGTCACGGCACCATTAAAACCTATATTTGTAATATTCAAGTTGAATTATAGATGTATGAATTGAGCGGTGAGCGAATACTGCAATGATCCTACCAACAAAAACGGTCAAACAAAAAAATTGAATCTCAGTGACACGTTTAGACTAATTTAAAGACAAAACATCAAGAAACCATTCAATTTTTCTGAGAGCTCTGCATCCTCTGCCAGATGACCCTCAGTGTGGAGGCAAAGACAAGCCAAGTTCTTTGATCCTTGCTATATTTCCTCAAAATAAGGATTTGAACCACATGAGGTGCCTGGTCAGATTCTAATGTGAGCCCCCTTGCCATACTTTCAGTCTGTGAAGGAATCTGAACCCTTCACTCTATGTGGCTGAACAAGTAGCCCAACCACTGTCAAGAGCTTTTGAGAGTACAATTTGACCCTCGAAGTCTGCTATAAACAAACATTCAGAAATTTTACCTCTTTCCAAATACATTACAAGATTTTTGCACGTTTGAAAATGTGGTAGTAATAATGATAATGGCTCATCAGAGAACTGGCTGTCGTCCTTTGGGTGAGTGAAGACCGAGTGACATTTTCTGTGCTTGTCTTCTATGCCGTCTCCCCAGCTTCTTTTCTGCCCGGGCAGGATGTTTCTCTTTGTCGTAGTTTTTGAGTATTTGAATGGTAGATCACACACCTTTAAGGCTGTTATTTTCAAGTTTTAATAATATTTTGCAACTCACTTCCTGTTTCTCAGCTGCCAACCTTGCCAAAAGCATTCCTTGTCAGGTACTAATTTGGGTGACGTGAGGACCACTTGATCTAAATTTTTGGTGGGTAATTACTGAGTCAGAAGTGAGTAATTTTTTGATATCCAGCGGCAGTCAGAAAGGTGGGTATTTTACTAACCACTCATTAGAGATTCTCCAGTAGTGAAATGTCCTGAATTTTGCTCTGTTTGCAGACAGAAGAAAAATCTGACGGCTTGGATGAAGAGTAAGTTCCTGCTTATTTTGGCAGTACTTACAAGTATATTGAAGTTTTTTTTATTATGAACCAACTCCAGAGTTTCTTTGTACCTGCAATATTAATTATGTGTTGATCAAAGTCTTATGCAATGACTTTTCATTTTTTAAAAAAAATTACAGAGATCTTATAATTAATTTAAAAAGTAGGTGAAGATATTTCAGTTATTAAGGATTTAAGAAATACCAGAAGCATTTAGTAGTAAATTTTGGTACTGAAGAATAAAGAGTATTGGCCTTTCTCTCTAAGTGCTAGTTTTTTTTTTGTTTTTGTTTTTTTTTTTTTTTTCGTGTAATAGTTCTGGGTGAATACTTTCAGGATTTCTAAAACTGTTCACTTGATTTTTCTAACGGGGGAAATAAATAATAGTGATATTTCTGGTGAGAGATAAAAATCACTTAAACTTGAAACAAACTTGTGTACCCATTTATTAGAAGTGGTGAAAGCAAAGATGAATTTCTTGTTTTGGGAAATTTCTACTTTTACTAACAAACACTAATATATCAGATCATGTTTCTTTACCTGCAAACAAAAAGTTTAACTGAAATTATATGCACTTACAGGTTTTCTTCTTTCATGTTGTCCTATGATTAAATCACAACTTTTTGTTATGATTAGCCAAATTGTATAATATAAAGTTGCATATTTATAGTAGTTACATTATTCAAGATAACATACCTAAAGATCCAGTTTGAAAGTAAAAAAAAAAATTTATTTGAATAAATTATTTTTTAAAATATTGTATAGAATAAATGCTGAATTAGTTTTCTATGACTATTATAATAATTTAGCACAAATTATGTAGTTCAAAAATTACATAAATTTATTCATGGTTCTGGAGACCAAAAGTAATACATTTATATAACTGGATATAATGAGCCTGAATTAACATGTCAGCAAGGCTGTGCTCCTTCTGTAGCCTCTAGGGAAAAATATGTTCTTGCCTCTTATAGCTTCTGGGGATTGCCAGCATTCTTTGGCTTCTGTCTGCAGCACCATAATCTCTGCCTCTGTGCTCTTCTCCTTCTTAATCTCTCTCCTTCTCTTCCTCTGTCTCTCTCTCTCTGTGCATGCATGTGTGTGTATGTGTGTTTGTGTGTGTGTGTGTAAAATCTCTCTGCATCTCTAAGGATGCACGTGATGGCATTTAACTCCCATCTACATAATCTAGGATAATCTCTCCACGTCATCAAGGTCCTTAATTTAATCATGTATGCAAAGATCCTTTTTTGCCGTATAAGGTAATTCGCAAGATCCAGGGATTAGAATAAATATGTTTGGGGTCTTTTTTCAGCTGACCACAGGCGCTTATTAAACATTGGTGCTGTGCAAGACAGATTACGATCTACACCCTAATTAGAGCATAATCTTTTACAGGCGTTTGGAGAAAATAAAATTCACACCTACTTGAGAGTAACCAGGATTGTTAGAGAAAAGAAAGTGTGAGCTGTGCTCTGAAAATAGGTATGGATTTAAAAGCAAAAATAGGGTGGAGAGACATTTCTAACGAATGGAAGATTTTGACAGAAGTTCTAAAGGGGATAAATCTGACAGACTATAGTGTTGGGTTCAAACCTTGAGTTATTTTATTTTTTATTTTTTTGAGACAAAGTCTTACTCCACCACCCAGGCTGAAGTGCAGTAGTATGATCTTGGCTCACTGCAACCTCCGCCTCCTGGGTTCAGGCAATTCTCCTGCCTCAGTCTTCCGAGTAGTTGGAATTATAGGCGCGTGCCACCACACCTTGCTAATTTTTGTTATGTTTAGTAGAGATGGCATTTTGTCATGTTGCCCAGGCTGGTCCTGAACTCCTGACCACAGGTGATTCACCCACCTCGGCCTCCCAAGGTGCTGGGATTACAGGTGTGAGTCACCACACCTGGCCAGAACCTTGAGTTCTAAAAACAGATTCCTGGGTTTGGTTCCTCACTTTGCCTTTTTCCAGCTATGAGTCTTTGTTTGATCTCTTTATACTTCAAATATTTCATATTTATAATGAAGATAATAGTATTCAACTCATAGGCTTTTTTGGTTACAATCCTTAAGGCACTTTTAATAGCATTTGCATATGGTAAAATATAAGTTGCTATTGTCATCCCTACATGTCTAATGTTTTTATTTTAATGTTTATTAAGTAATTGCCCCAATCCCCTTCAGAAGTAGGTAGAGGTACACACCTTCCATGAGGTACTGAGAGGAACTAAAGTTTCTCAAATGAATAATTCTCTTTATTAATCACAGCCCAGTTCTCTACAGCCCTAAGACAAATTGTAATGATGAGACTCCACTGTGATATTTTTACCTACAACACCTTCAAGTAGGAATGGGTAGGTATCACTATAGTTCAGCAATTCTGAGATGCACATCCTTTCACTGTTAGGTTTTGTTTTATAATTACTGTATATCATAGCTTAATTGGGAGCAGTTTTTCTTTCTTAGTGGTACATTAGATAATGGCAAATTTTACAATCCATGGCACCTTAGATTTGATGAAATATGTGTTTAGTCCCATGTAGATGGGGAGACTGAGATACTATATGCTCTGTTTTGAAGATGAGTCAAAGGTCTAGGTTTAGGGATAACCTTCAAATTCTGACTCAGTCACATGTTTTCTTCTCCAGACCTAGCCTCTGTAGTAGTCTTTTTAGAAGTCCCTTCAGCTGGGAAGGGGCAGCATGGCTCAGTGAAAAGAGCATGTGTTTTAGCATAGCATCTGGATACGAACCGAGTTCATATCCAGACTCTGCCACCAGCGTGACCCTAGCAAGTTGCCTCTCCTCTCCAAGCTTCGGTTAGCCCATTTGTTAAAATATATTGACAATACAGTTTTCACAAGGTCATAGTAAGAATTTCCTCAGCTTCCTATCACAGATGCAGAGGGCTCACCAAATATTCTATCTACTCATTCACATTTCCTTGCTGCCTTGCATCTAGTCAGGGCCATGTGACTAGTTCTAGTCAAGGGTTATGTGTGCCACTCTGGGCCAAGGTGTGCCACCCTGCAAGAGTCTCGACTCCTGAGAATCTGAAGGATCATATGTTCTGTATCATGTAGTTCATCCTGTATTTCTGAATAATTTTTGGGAATAAACCCCACCTCACCCCTGGACATTCACATGAGACAGACCTGGAGCAAGAAGTAACTTTGTGCTCTGGTTAGCTCCTGAGATATGGAGATTATTTATAACTATACCATGACATAACTGTTTTCATTTTACATTGCTGCATAACAATTTACCACAAACATAGCAATTTAAAACAACCTGCATTTATTGTCTCACAGTTTCTGTTTGTCAGAAGTCTGGGTTTGGCATGAGAGGATTCTCGGTTTCAACCCTCTCAGAGCTGAAATCAAGATTTGGCTCAAATGGCAGTTCTTGTCTGGAAGGGTCTTCTTTCAAGATTACTGGTTATGGGGAGGATTCATTTCTTTGAGCTGGTAGGACTGTGATACCACTTTCCTTGCAGGCTGTTCTTAGCTCCTAGAGGCCATCTGCCTTTTTTATTATTTTTTATTTTTTACATAATTTTTTTGTCACATGGCTCCTTCCACCATCAAACCAACAGCTGAGCACTAAGATTCTTTACATGTTTCCAATCGCTGATTTCCTCTTCTGCAACCAACCAGAGGAGAATTTCTGCTTTTAAAGGTCTCATGTGATCATTTCAGAGCCTTAAAGATAATTTCTGTGTCACAATAGCATCTTGGTTTACAGAGTACCCAACACTTAGTAGGTGCTTAATAAATATTAATTTTCTCATTACCACACTCTCTGATCAGACATTTATCACCTGTTATTTCAGGGCATATTTTATTTTTAAATTTTTAAACAAGGAAGTTGTATTAGTCCAGTTTCACACTGCTATAAAGAACTACCTGATACCACGTAATTTATAAAGAAAAGAGATTTAATTGACTCACAGTCCCACATGGCTGGGGAGGCCTCAGGAAACTTACAATCATGGCAAAAGGTGAAGGGAAAGCAAGCATGTCTTACCATGTTGGAGAAAAAGAGAGAGAGAGAGCAAGGGGGGCACTGTCACACACTTTTAAACCATCAGAGCTTGTGAGAACTCACTCACTATCACAAGGAAAGCATGGAGGAAACTATCCCTATGACCCAATCACCTCCCACCAGGCCCCTTCTTTAACACATGGGGATTACAATTTGACATGAGATTTGGGTGGGGACTCAGAGCCAAATCATATCATTCTGCTCCTGGCCCCCTCCCAAATCTCACATCTTTCTCACATTTCAAAACCAATCATGCCTTACCAACAGTCCTCCAAACTCTTAATTCATTCCAACATTAATTAAAAAGTCCAAATCTAAAGTCTTATCTGAGACAAGGTTAGTACCTTCCACCAATGAGCCTGTACTATTAAAAAAAAGTTAGTTACTTCCAAGATACAATGGGGGTACAAACATTGGGTAAATGCTTCCATTCCAAATGGGAGAAATTGGGGAAAATAAAAAGGCTACAGGCCCCATGCAAGTCCGAAAACTAGCAGGAAAATAATTAAGTCTTAAAGCTTTGAAATAATCTCCTTTGATTCCTTGTCTCACATCTAGCACACACTGATGCAAGGGGTGGGCTCCCAAGATCTTGAGCAGCTCCACCCCTGTGGCTCTGCAGGGTACAGCCTTCTTGGCTGCTTTCACAGGCTGGTGTTGAGTGCCTGTGGTTCTTCCAGGTGTATGATGTATGCTCTCAGTGGATCTACATTTCTGGGTTCTGGAGGATGGTGGCCCTCTTCTCACAGCTCCTCTGGACAGTGCCCCAGTGAAGGCTCTGTGTGGGGGCTCCATCCCCACATTTCCCCTCTGCATTGCCGTAGGAGTCCTTCTCCATGAGGGCTCCACCTCTCCAGCAGACCTCTGCCTGGATATCCAGGCATTTCCATACATCCTCTGAAATCTATGTGGAAACTCCCAAACTCTTGCCTTCTATGCACTCAGAGGCCAAACACCATGTGGAAGCTGCCAAGGTTTGGGGCTCCTCTTTACTTATGTAAATTTTTGCAGCTGGCACCTTAAATTTCTTCCCAGAAAATGAATTTTTCCTTTCTACCACATGGTCAGGCTGCAAATTTTCCGAACTTTTACTTGCTGCTTCCCTTTTAAACAGAAGTTCCAATTTCAGACCATCCCTTTGTGAATGCATATGACTGTATACTGTTAGGAATAGCCAGGTCAACTCTTGAATGCTTTGCTGCTTGGAAATTTCTTCTGCTAAATACCCTAAATTATCTCTCTCAAGTTCAAAGTTCCACACATCTCTAGGGCAGGGGCAAAATACTGCCAGTCTCTCTACTAAAGCCTAGCAAAAGAGACCTTTATTCCAGTGCCCAATAAGTTCCTCATCTACATCTGGGACCACCTCAGCCTAGACTTCATTGTCCATATCACTATCAGCATTTTGGTCAAAACCATTCAACAAGTTTCTAGGAAGTTCCAAAGTTTCCCACATCTTCCTGTCTTCTTCTGAGCCCTCCAAACTGTTCCAACCACTGCTCATTACCCAGTTCCAAAGTTGCTTCCACATTTTCAGGTATCTTTATAGAAGTGCCCCACTCTCCCAGTACCAACATTTTGTATTTGTTCACTTTCACACTGTTATGAAGAACTACCTGAGACTGGGTAACTTACTTAAAAAAAAAAAAAAAAAAAAAGAGGTTTAATTGACTGAATATTCCACATGGCTGGGAGGCCTCGGGAAACTTACAATCATGGCAGAGGGGAAGGGAAAGCAAGCACATCTTATCATGGCAGAGCAGGCGAGAAAGAGAGTAAGGAGAAAAACTGCCATACACTTTTAAACCATCAGATGTTGTGAGAGCTCACTCACTATCATGAGAACAAAATGGGGAAACCATCCTCATGATCCAATCACTTCCCACCAGACCCCTTCATTAACACATGGGGATTACAATTTGACATGAACTTTGGATGAGGACACTGAACCAAAACATATCAGAAGTGTTAAGAGTCTTAATTTCTTTATTTCCTGCTCAGAGAAACAAAATTTCTGTTATAAGTTTATTGAAGATCATGTCAAACCATTTTCTATTATTTATATAAATATATAAAATATACCAGAACAAAAGACTGTGACTCTATGTGTGAATGTGCATGTGCATGAGTATATGTGTGTGCATGATTTTACCTAAGTAACATCATACTAAATGTATGCCTTGCAATGTGCTTTTTCACTGAAAAACAAATATAGATGTTTACATACTGAAGTGTATGAAGCACATCATTGTCCATAGTTGTTACTTCTATCAAAGCCTGTTTAGCAACTTCCATGGTAGACACTCAGGTTGATTCAAAATGGCTATCACTAATATTTCCACAATGAACACCCATATATATATATATGTTTGAATACATGTACAAAAGTTTCAAGTTTCATGGTGAAAACTGGATTTGTTGGACTGTAGTATATGTATGTTTTAAATTGTGACCAACGCTGCAAAACTGATTCCTTCCAAAGTGTCTATAACAATTTTAACTCCTTCTAGTATCTGGTTAGTGCAAAATAATTGCGGGTTTTGCCATTACTTTTGATGGCAAAAAAACGCAATTACTTTTGCATCAACTTAATAATTTAGAGGAATATCTGTTTCTACACAGTCAGGGTCCTCTAAAGGGACAGAACTAATAGGACACACACACACACACACACACACACATATATATATATATATATATATATGAAGGGGAGGTTATTAGGAGAATTTACTCACACAATCATAAGGTGAAGTCCCACAGTAGGCTTTCGGCAAGCTGAAGCGCAAGGAAGTCAGTCCAAGTCCCAAAACCTCAAAAGTAGGGGAGCCAACAGTTCAGCCTTCAGTCTGCGGCTGAAGGCCCATGAGCCCCTGGCAAATCAGTGGTGTAGTCCAAGAGTCCAAAAGCTGAAGAACTTGGAGTCTGATGTTCAAGAGCAGCAAGCATTCAGCACGGGGAAAAGATGAAGGCAGGAAGATTCACAAGTCTCTCTCTCTCTTTTTTTTTTTGAGATGGAGTCTCACTCTGTCACCCAGGTTGGAGTGCAGTGGCCGTGATCTCGGCTCGCTGCAAGCTGCACCTCCTGGGTTCATGCCATTCTCCTGCCTCAGCCTCTCCAGTAGCTGGGACTACAGGCATCTGCCACCAAGCCAGGCTAATTTTTTTTTGTATTTTTAGTAGAGACAGGGTTTCACCATGTTAACCAGGATGGTCTCGATCTCCTGACCTCGTGATCCACCTGCTCGGCCTCCCAAAGTGCTGGGATTACAGGCGCGAGCCACTGTGCCCGGCCAAGTCTCTCTTTCCAATTTCTTCTGCCTGTTTTATTTTAGCTACACTGGAAGCTGATTAGATGCTGCCCACCCAGATTGAGTGTGGGTCTGCCTCTTCCAGTCCACTGATCAAATGTTAATCTCCTTTGGCAATACCTTAAACAGACACATCCAGGAACAATACTTTGCATCCTTCAACCCAGTCAAGTTGACACTCAATATTAACCATCACAACATACCCAGCCGGGCACGGTGACTCACGCCTGTAATCCCAGCACTTTGGGAGGCCCGCGAGGCGGGAGGATCACGAGGTCAGGAGATTGAGACCATCCTGGTTAACATGGTGAAACTCCGTCTCTACTAAAAATACAAAAAATTAGCCGGGCGTGGCAGCATGCGCTTGTAGTCCCAACTACTTGGGAGGCTGAGGAAGGAGAATGGCGTGAACCCGGGTGGACGAGCTAGCAGTGAGCAGGCATCACGCCACTGCACTCCAGCCTGGGCGACAGAGGGAGACTCCGACTCATGAAAAAAACAAAACAAAACAAAACAAAACAAAAACATACCCTTACCAACACTTGATGTTGATCAAAGTTTCATGTATGAATGGGATATTTTACTGTGGTTTGAAGATCATTAGTTGATACTCTTGGAGCTTTTTTGTTTTTTACATTCAGGTTGCAAGGAACTTCCAGATGTTGAACTGTACATTCTGTGCTGTGTATAGACTTCATCTTAAGTGTCTTCAGTTCCTGAATACTTATGCTTACTTCTTTACCCTTCCTTTGAGATCTAAGAAGGAGCCATTCCTCTTGATATTCTTTTTTATGTCCTTGGGGTTTATTTGAAGTCATCAACATCTTGGAAGGTCTTAGATGGGAAATAGTAAAAAAGAGAATAGTAGGATATAATACATTAAAAATATTAATAATAAAATACACCTTATTGCCCCCTGCCTTTGATGAATCTGATATTATCAGCTGTTAGCTGTGCACATGTACATGTGCAAGTGACTTTGTAAAGAGACTAGAATAGCTAGCCCAGGACAATAGGTTAAGACTAAAAGAGTGGGAAAGACACCCTTTTTAATACACATTGAAGGCACCATTGGCTAGTCCAATGCCAGCATATCTTTTGCTATCTTCTGGTACTAAAACTCTTAGTAAATGTGGAATTAATGGGGAAAATATTGATTTTGGTTGTTAATTTGATTTCAAAAATTGGTTTCCTGCAATCTTAGTAGAGTAAGTCCAAGACGTATCTGTTTATTCATTTATTCCTATTAAAATAGCAATTCTAGAAAATATTATCTGGTATTAATCTGGTGAATAGTGTTATAAATGCCAGAGTTTATGTTTATTATACTTATTAAACTGGTCCTGATATCTCATAAAAATAAAATAAATGGCAGGGTTAGAAATGTAATACTTTGTATAATTCTTCAAATCTTTAATATTCTGTTTATTAAGTTTTTATTGAAATACAATACGTGGAGGACAGAGTGAGTGAGCTGAGTTTCAGAGCTATACAACAGCTGAGCTCCAGCATTCCTAGGAGAAAAATTGTCATGCTTCTATTTATTTTATAAAAACTCTTAGACTTCTAAAGTTCTCTACATTCCTGGGAATTTGCATTTAAGAGGGAAGTCACTTTTTTTTTTGAGGAAGTGCGTTCATCGAAGAAAATACTGTCCACTCAACCAGAGCTGATTGCATTTACCACTGTCGCCTTCATACAGGGACAAAAACAACCTTAGCAGTGAGCAAAAGGAGCAAGGAAGCAAATCATGATAGAGGCTTAGAGAAGCACATAGGTAGAGAGAGCATCCTGGGTAATTCTTGGGGGAAAAAATAACACTGAGTTTTGCATCATCCTTCCTTCACCTAATAATAATGGTGTTATGCATGGCATATGCCTCTTGTCATACACCATTTGTGCGCACAAAGTAGCTAAATTGAAATCAGGGCTTGGAGGAGAACATTTATGAAAGTCTAGCTTAATTTCAATAAGTAATGCTGGGTTGCAACAAGGCCTGAACTTCTCACTTTTGCATCGTGCAATGGAGAGAATATTTGTGTTTCCCCAAAATTCATATGTTGAAATTTTAACCCCCAAAGTGATGGTGTTAGGAGGTGGCGCCTTTGGGAGGTGATTAGGTCGTGAGGGTGAAGCCCTCATAAATGGGTTTAGTACCTTTATAAGAGAGACTCCCAAGAGTTCTCTCACCCTCTTTCTGCCATTTAAGGATACAATGAGATAATGGCAGTCTGAAACCTGGAAGGGAGACCTCACCAGAGACCTTACCAGATCCCAACCATGCTGGCACTCTGATCTTGGATTTCCAGACTCCAGAACTGTGAGAAATACAATTTTGTTGCCTATAAGCTATGCAGTTCATAGTACTTTGTTATAACAGTTCAAAGTGACTAAGACATATGGGGTATAATGAAGAAGCAGTCCTGTTATTAAACTTTAGAAGTAATGTCCTCTGTCTGGCAATCAAGCCCTTTGGTGAGTTGCTTAGCCCCTTTGTATCTGTTTTCACAACTGGACAGTGATAATGTCTATGATTGCTTTTTTTTTTTTTTTTTTTTTTTTTTTTTTTTTTTTTTTTTTTGAGACGGAGTCTCGCTCTGTCGCCCAGGCTGGAGTGCAGTGGCCGGATCTCAGCTCACTGCAAGCTCCGCCTCCCGGGTTTACGCCATTCTCCTGCCTCAGCCTCCCGAGTAGCTGGGACTACAGGCGCCCGCCACCTCGCCCGGCTAGTTTTTTTGTATTTTTTAGTAGAGACGGGGTTTCACCATGTTAGCCAGGATGGTCTCAATCTCCTGACCTCGTGATCCGCCCGTCTCGGCCTCCCAAAGTGCTGGGATTACAGGCTTGAGCCACCGCGCCCGGCCGTCTATGATTGCTTTTATATTTCCTTGGCATATTAGAGCAAATAAACTAATTATGGTAAAGTGTTTGAGAGCTTCCAAAGTAGAGCAAGATATCATTACAGCAATACTAAAGTATTCCATATGTCATATCTCAAATAGATCATATCAAGTATTCCATATCTCAAATAGAAATGGTCACATTTCTTTTTCTCTCTCATCTATGTGCCAACTGTAACCTAGACAGTGGACTAATGTGTAGAATAGGCACAACAAGGAATCGCTTTCATAGGATAAATGGAAAAATTCTAGAAATACCCCCAGTGCCTAAGACTGGGAATAGGGATTACAGAGTCTTTTCTATAGATCTAATTGAAACCATAAGAAAAAAAAAAAAAAAAAAAAGGCATCCTCTAAGAGAAAGAATACAGGACTGGAACAGTTTAAGAATGGGCCTAGAATCTATCAGCAGTTAGCAAATTTTTTGTATAGAGGATCAGACAGTAAATATTTTATATTCTACATGCCATATGGTCTCTGTAGCAAGTACACATATCTGCAGTTACAGCACAAAACACCCATAGACAATACATAAATGAATGAATGTCATTGTGTTCCAATAAAACTTTATTTGTAAAAACAGGTGGTGAGCAGGTTTTGGCTATAGTCCTCCAGTAACCTATGTGATTGACATGTAGTAGAGGCATAATAAAGATTCACTGAACGATTAATAAGTTACTACTTTTCATTGTTTACTCCTTCAGATTAAATTTTGTGTTCAGATCCTGTTTCAACACACTTTTGTGGGGTGCCCAAAATGTATCAGGCCCTGGGCTATTTTATCTGACATTTTTAACTGATTTTCTTTCTCAGCCTTGCTCTTCTTTATTTTTTACCTTTTGTTTTCCAGTTGCTCCTGTTTAGTTGCTTATTTTGACTGTCAAAATTTCTTCAGAAGGACCTGAAAGTACAATAAGCATATAGGGGAAAATAAATAATCAGTGTTTTATATGAATATGCATTTTTGATATATTTATTTTACTGAAATTTGTTCTTTAAATGAGACTTTTTTTCCCTTTAATATGCATTCTCTGTAATAGCAGTTTTGCAAAGTGCTTCTTGAACAGGATTCCTTGATCAAAAAACTTTGGGAAACTATGTATTCTGTCTGTCTGAGAGTCAGTCACCAAAGGCACTATGATGTACAGTAAATAATCTGTTTTAATCTGTTCAGGCTGCCATAACAAATACCATAGACTGGATGACTTAAACAACAGAAATTTATTCTTCACACTTCTGAAGGCTGGAAGTCCAAGATCAAAGTGCCAGCTAATTTAGTTTCTGGTGGGGATCTTCTTCCTGGTTTGCAGATGGATAGATGCCTCCTTGCTGTATCCTCACTTGGTAAAGAGAGAGAGTACAGCTCTTGCGTCTTCTCTTCTAAGGGCACTAATCACATTCACGAGGGGTTCACCCTCACACCTAACTACCTCCCAAAGACCCCACTTTGAAATACTATGATACTGGGGATTAGGGCTTCAACATATGAATTTGGGTGAGAGGACACATTCACATTCAGTCCATAGCAGAATCAAATCAAGGAATTCTGATAAGTTTGTTTGATCCTCTCTTGCAATAGTCCACATTCAAACAACAGCAATTAGCATTTGGTGCAGGATTGCAGCAAGTACACAGGCCTCTGTTCTCTCAGAGTCCAGCAGAATTCTGACAGAAGTACGCTGGGGCAGGGAATAGCTGGATAAACAGAGGGGTTGTATTCCCGTAAAGGGTTCCACAACCCTGTTGCTCTCTCTTTGTATGATGTAAGTATGAGAACAGTCTTCAATGAAGAGAACTGAGCTCAGGCACCTAGGAGTCTAAGCTTAGACACTAACCATTGGGAGAATTGCTAGAAATATCAGTTGTCTAGCACTTGGAGACTTGGAGGAGCCCAGACCTCTGGGTATAGAGTCTCAGCACAGCTCCTGTTGCTGAGAGCAGAGAGAGCTGCTATACTTCTGGGGAGTTGTAGCCACCCCTGATGAGAGAGCTGGAGCCACTCTTCCTACTAGCTCATTTTGAGGCATCAAGGGAAGGAATCCCATAAATGCAGAGTCTCCTACTGTATTTGAATATGGAAATCCACCCTTCTTCTTTTCTGTATGAATGCAAAGGTATTGCTTTTTTATCCCATCAAATAATAGCATGTAGAACCAGTGTTTTGTGAGACATACTTTGACAATACTCTATTAAGGTTACTTTAGGAAAATAATTTTTAAAATGGCCACAAAAATTTACAAATTCTGGTATCTACACCCTTTGCAATGTAACTTTGTGACTCCTCCCATGAAAAGGTGGAGCCTCCTTCCTTTACTCTTGATCTGAGCTAAGGCTGTGATTTATTTCAGCTAATAGAATTCGGCAAAGGCCATGGTGTGCCGGATATAAGGCTAAACCTCAAGGGACCTCGAACATTTTTCACTCAACTCTTGGACCCCTGTCATCACCATGTGAATAACAGCTAGCTGGCTGGATGCTGAAATAACGACCCAGTCATTCAAGAATCCCAACCATCAGACAATAGTGAGGCTATCCTATACAAGCCAGCTCCTAGCTTACCCCCCAATATCTGAGAAATCCCAGCCATGGCCAGCAGAGCTGATGGCACAATCCATAGCTGACAAGTGTAAGACCAGAACCACCCAGCTGACTTGTAGACTTGTGGGCAATAATAAATGCATCACATTTTCAGCCATTGTGTTTTGGGGTTCTGGTAGCTTTGGGCTATTAATATGCAGTACTAGCTGCTGACACAGCTACTAATTGTTGGCCTTTTAATACTTTATTCCTTGTCCATGAAATCAAGGCTAAGAAGTGACTTTATTGCAAGTCAAAATTGAATCATGCACAACAAAATGATAATCAATGAAGAGTGTAATATTAAGAAAATACGCCCTACCAAAGGATTGTTCTAGATGTATTGTTTTGACTCAGCATGGACAACATTGTAGTCATACACAAATAATGTAAAATTAGTGTGTAGGGAATCTCAGTGATACAGAAGAGGCATATATAGAGATAATTTTATTTGTCTGTTTCTCTCCCTTGAGGCTTCCCCTACTAACTGTCAAACCTACTAGGTATCAGGTAAAATATCCATTGAATCAGGCACCATTTCTGGAGATGTCTTTCCATCCTGAGTTGCTTTAATAATCTATTTTTTGTTTGGAAATAACAATGAATAATATTGTGGAAAAATTGCTTTTTTGTTGTTAGCTTTGAAGCTTGGAAGGTAGAAGAAGAATCTTCTTAAACAACCAGGAAGCTAAAAACAATAAAATGACAGAGACATTTCCTCCCTCCTCCACTCCAAGTTTCTGTCCGGGGGAAAATATTGAAGCACAGAGGCCTCTCTCCTCTCACAAAAGCATTCATGGGTAAACAAATTGGTGCCATCTTCCCTGTGCCCTGAGAAGCCGTGAGTGTGGTGTGGGAAGAAATAATCTATCTTTTAGGGCAACAAAGCAACTGTTGAGAGGCCGGTGGAAACAAGGGGCTCACTGGACCAGTGGAATTCCCACATCACACACCTGAGGCACTTAACTAGTGCCACTGGCTGGGTTGCAGCAAGCTAATTGAATTTAAATTAATGATGTATATTTCTTTTAGTTTAAGTTGTTAAATTGTATTTCCATGTTTGATAGCCATTTGCTAATTCTTGAGAAAACATCACATATATAATAATATGTTTGAATCACTTGTAGCATTTTTTTTTTTTATACGTGAAGTTCTAGGGTACATGTGCATAACGTGCAGGTTTGTTACATATGTATATTTGTGCCATGTTGGTGTGCTGCACCCATCAACTCGTCAGCACCCATCAATTCATCATTTATATCATGTATAACTCCCCAATGCAATCCCTCCCCCCTCCCCCCTCCCCATGATAGGCCCCAGTGTGTGATGTTCCCCTTCCCGAGTCCAAGTGATCTCATTGTTCAGTTCCCACCTATGAGTGAGAACATGCGGTGTTTGCTTTTCTCTTCTTGTGATAGTTTGCTAAGAATGATGGTTTCCAGCTGCATCCATGTCCCTACAAAGGACGCAAACTCATCCTTTTTTATGGCTGCATAGTATTCCATGGTGTATATGTGCCACATTTTCTTAATCCAGTCTGTCACAGATGGACATTTGGGTTGATTCCAAGTCTTTGCTATTGTGAATAGTGCTGCAATAAACATACGTGTGCATGTGTCTTTGTAGTAGAATAATTTATAATCCTTTGGGTATATACCCAGTAGTGGGATGGCTGGGTCATATGGTACATCTAGTTCTAGATCCTTGAGGAATTGCCATACTGTTTTCCATAATGGTTGAACTAGTTTACAATCCCACCAACAGTGTAAAAGTGTTCCTATTTCTCCACATCCTCTCCAACAACTGTTGTTTCCTGATTTTTTAATGATTGCCATTCTAACTGGTGTGAGATAGTATCTCATTGTGGTTTTGATTTGCATTTCTCTGATGGCGAGTGATGATGAGCATTTTTTCATGTGTCTGTTGGCTGTATGAATGTCTTCTTTTGAGAAATGTCTGTTCATATCCTTTGCCCACTTTTTGATGGGGTTGTTTGTTTTTTTCTTGTATATTTGTTTGAGTTCTTTGTAGATTCTGGATATTAGCCCTTTGTCAGATGAGTAGATTGCAAAAATTTTCTCCCATTCTGTAGGTGGCCTGTTCACTCTGATGGTAGTTTCTTTTGCTGTGCAGAAGCTCTTTAGTTTAATTAGATCCCATTTGTCAATTTTGGCTTTTGCTGCCGTTGCTTTTGGTGTTTTAGACATGAAGTCCTTGCCCATGCCTATGTCCTGAATGGTACTACCTAGATTTTCTTCTAGGGTTTTTATGGTATTAGGTCTAACATTTAAGTCTCTAATCCATCTTGAATTAATCTTTGTATAAGGAGTAAGGAAAGGATCCAGTTTCAGCTTTCTACTTATGGCTAGCCAATTTTCCCAGCACCATTTATTAAATAGGGAATCCTTTCCCCATTTCTTGTTTCTCTCAGGTTTGTCAAAGATCAGATGGCTGTAGATGTCTGGTATTATTTCTGAGGACTCTGTTCTGTTCCATTGGTCTATAGCTCGGTTTTTGTACCAGTACCATGCTGTTTTGGTTACTGTAGCCTTGTAGTATAGTTTGAAGTCAGGTAGTGTGACGCCTCCAGCTATGTCTTTTGACTTAGGATTGTCTTGGCAATGTGGGCTCTTTTTTGGTTCCATATGAACTTTAAAGCAGTTTTTTCCAATTCTGTGAAGAAACTCACTGGTAGCTTGATGGGGATGGCATTGAATCTATAAATAACCTTGGGCAGTGTGGCCATTTTCACGATATTGATTCTTCCTATCCATGAGCATGGTATGTTCTTCCATTTGTTTGTGTCCTCTTTTATTTCACTGAGCAGTGGTTTGTAGTTCTCCTTGAAGAGGTCCTTTACATCCCTTGTAAGTTGGATTCCTAGGTATTTTATTCTCTTTGAAGCAATTGTGAATGGAAGTTCATTCCTGATTTGGCTCTCTGCTTGTCTGTTACTGGTGTATAAGAATGCTTGTGATTTTTGCACATTAATTTTGTATCCTGAGACTTTGCTGAAGTTGCTTATCAGCTTAAGGAGATTTTGGGCTGAGACCATGGGGTTTTCTAAATATACGGTCATGTCATCTGCAAACAGGGACAATTTGACTTCTTCTTTTCCTAACTGAATACCCTTGATTTCTTTCTCTTGCCTGATTGCCCTAGCCAGAACTTCCAACACTATGTTGAATAGGAGTGGTGAGAGAGGGCATCCCTGTCTTGTACCAGTTTTCAAAGGGAATTTTTCCAGTTTTTGCCCATTCAGTATGATATTAGCTGTGGGTTTGTCATAAATAGCTCTTATTATTTTGAGGTACATTCCATCAATACCGAATTTATTGAGCGTTTTTAGCATGAAGGGCTGTTGAATTTTGTCAAAAGCCTTTTCTGCATCTATTAAGATAATCATGTGGTTCTTGTCTTTGGTTCTGTTTATATGCTGGATTATGTTTATTGATTTGCGAATGTTGAACCAGCCTTGCATCCCAGGGATGAAGCCCACTTGATCATGGTGGATAAGCTTTTGGATGTGCTGCTGAATCCGGTTTGCCAGTATTTTATTGAGGATTTTTGCATCGATGTTCATCAGGGATATTGGTCTAAAATTCTCTTTTTTTGTTGTGTCTCTGCCAGGCTTTGGTATCAGGATGATGTTGGCCTCATAAAATGAGTTAGGGAGGATTCCCTCTTTTTCTATTGATTGGAATAGTTTCAGAAGGAATGGTACCAGCTCCTCCTTGTACCTCTGGTAGAATTCAGCTGTGAATCCATCTGGTCCTGGACTTTTTTTGGTGGGTAGGCTATTAATTGTTGCCTCATTTTCAGAGCCTGCTATTGGTCTATTCAGGGATTCAACTTCTTCCTGGTTTAGTCTTGGGAGAGTGTAAGTGTCCAGGAAATTATCCATTTCTTCTAGATTTTCTAGTTGATTTGCGTAGAGATGTTTATAGTATTCTCTGATGGTAGTTTGTATTTCTGTGGGGTCAGTGTTGATATCCCCTTTATCATTTTTTATTGCATCTATTTGATTCCTCTCTCTTTTCTTCTTTATTAGTCTTGCTAGCGGTCTGTCAATTTTGTTGATCTTTTCAAAAAACCAACTCCTGGATTCATTGATTTTTTGGAGGGTTGTTTGTGTCTCTATCTCCTTCAGTTCTGCTCTGATCTTAGTTATTTCTTGCCTTCTGCTAGCTTTTGAATGTGTTTGCTCTTGCCTCTCTAGTTCTTTTAATTGTGATGTTAGAGTGTCAATTTTAGATCTTTCCTGCTTTCTCTTGTGGGCATTTAGTGCTATAAGTTTCCCTCTACACACTGCTTTAAATGTGTCCCAGAGATTCTGGTATGTTGTATCTTTGTTCTCATTGGTTTCAAAGAACATCTTTATTTCTGCCTTCATTTCGTTATGTACCCAGTAGTCATTCAGGAGCAGGTTGTTCAGTTTCCATGTAGTTGAGCGGTTTTGATTGTGTTTCTTAGTCCTGAGTTCTAGTTTGATTGCACTGCGGTCTGAGAGACAGTTTGTTATAATTTCTGTTCTTTTACATTTGCTGAGGAGTGCTTTACTTCCAATTATGTGGTCAATTTTGGAATAAGTGCGATGTGGTGCTGAGAAGAATGTATATTCTGTTGATTTGTGGTGAAGAGTTCTATAGATGTCTATTAGGTCCGCTTGGTGCAGAGATGAGTTCAATTCCTGGATATCCTTGTTAACTTTCTGTCTCGTTGATCTGTCTAATGTTGACAGTGGAGTGTTGAAGTCTCCCATTATTATTGTATGGGAGTCTAAGTCTCTTTGTAAGTCTCTAAGGACTTGCTTTATGAATCTGTGTGCTCCTGTATTGGGTGCATATATATTTAGGATAGTTAGCTCTTCCTGTTGAATTGATCCCTTTACCATTATGTAATGGCCTTCTTTGTCTCTTTTGATCTTTGATGGTTTAAAGTCTGTTTTATCAGAGACTAGGATTGCAACCCCTGCTTTTTTTTGCTCTCCATTTGCTTGGTAGATCTTCCTCCATCCCTTTATTTTGGGCCTATGTATGTCTCTGCATGTGAGATGGGTCTTCTGAATACAGCAGACTGATTGGTCTTGACTCTTTATCCAGTTTGCCAGTCTGTGTCTTTTAATTGGAGCATTTAGTCCATTTACATTTAAGGTTAATATTGTTATGTGTGAACTTGATCCTGCCATTATGATATTAACTGGTTATTTTGCTCGTTAGTTGATGTAGTTTCTTCCTAGCCTTGATGGTCTTTACATTTTGGCATGTTTTTGCAATGGCTGGTACCGGTTGTTCCTTTCCATGTTTAGGGCTTCCTTCAGGGTCTCTTGTAAGGCAGGCCTGGTGGTGACAAAATCTCTAAGCATTTGCTTATCTGTAAAGGATTTTATTTCTCCTTCACTTATGAAACTTAGTTTGGCTGGATATGAAATTCTGGGTTGAAAATTCTTTTCTTTAAGAACATTGAATATTGGCCCCCACTATTTTTCTGCCGAGAGATCTGCTGTTAGTCTGATGGGCTTCCCTTTGTGGGTAACCCGACCTTTCTCTCTGGCTGCCCTTAAGATTTTTTCCTTCATTTCAACTTTGGTGAATCTGGCAATTATGTGTCTTGGAGTTGCTCTTCTCGAGGAGTATCTTTGTGGCGTTCTCTGTATTTCCTGAATTTGAATGTTGGCCTGCCCTACTAGGTTGGGGAAGTTCTCCTGGATGATATCCTGAAGAGTGTTTTCCAACTTGGTTCCATTTTCTCCCTCACTTTCAGGCACCCCAATCAGACGCAGATTTGGTCTTTTTACATAATCCCATACTTCTTGCAGGCTTTGTTCATTTCTTTTTCTTCTTTTTTCTTTTGGTTTCTCTTCTCGCTTCATTTCATTCATTTGATCCTCAATCGCTGATACTCTTTCTTCCAGTTGATCGAGTCAGTTACTGAAGCTTGTGCATTTGTCACGTATTTCTCGTGTCATGGTTTTCATCTCTGTCATTTCGTTTATGACCTTCTCTGCATTAATTAGTCTAGCTGTCAATTCTTCCACTCTTTTTTCAAGATTTTTAGTTTCTTTGCGCTGGGTACGTAATTCCTCCTTTAGCTCTGAGAAGTTTGATGGACTGAAGCCTTCTTCTCTCATCTCGTCAAAGTCATTCTCTGACCAGCTTCGATCCGTTGCTGGCGATGGGCTGCGCTCCTTTGCAGGGGGAGATGCACTCTTATTCTTTGAATTTCCAGCTTTTCTGCCCTGCTTTTTCCCCATCTTTGTGGTTTTATCTGTCTCTGGTCTTTGATGATGGTGACGTACTGATGGGGTTTTGGTATAGGTGTCCTTCCTGTTTGATAGTTTTCCTTCTGACAGTCAGGACCCTCAGCTATATGTCTGTTGGAGATTGCTTGAGGTCCACTCCAGACCCTGTTTGCCTGGGTATCAGCAGCAGAGGTTGCAGAAGATAGAATATTGCTGAACAGCGAGTGTACCTGTCTGATTCTTACTTTGGAAGCTTCCTCTCAGGGGTGTACTCCACCCTGTGAGGTGTGGGGTGTCAGACTGCCCCTAGTGGGGGATGTCTCCCAGTTAGGCTACTCAGGGGTCAGTGACCCACTTGAGCAGGCAGTCTGTCCGTTCTCAGATCTCAACCTCCGTGTTGGGAGATCCACTGCTCTCTTCAAAGCTGTCAGACAGTGTCATTCGCGTCTGCTCAGGCCTCTCCTGCTTCCCCTGTTGTTTTTTTAGCTGAGCCCTGCCCCCAGAGGTGGAGTCTACAGGAGACAGGCAGGTTTCCTTGAGCTGCTGTGAGCTCCACCCAGTTCGAGCTTCCCAGCGGCTTTGTTTACCTACTTAAGCCTCAGCAATGGCGGGCGCCCCTCCCCCAGCCTCGCTGCTGCCTGGCGGTTAGATCGCCGCAGACTGCTGTGTTAACAATGAGGGAGGCTCCGTGGGCGTGGGACCCTCCTGGCCAGGTAAGCGCGGTATTGGGGTGGGAGTTACCCGATTTTCCAGGTGTTGTGTGTCTCAGTTCCCCTGGCTAGGAAAAGGGATTCCCTTCCCCCTTGCGCTTTCCAGGTGAGGCGATGCCTCGCCCTGCTTCAGCTCTCGCTGATCAGGCTGCAGCAGCTGACCAGCACGGATTGTCCGGCACTCCCTAGTGAGATGACCCCAGTACCTCAGTTGAAAATGCAGAAATCACCGGTCTTCTGTGTCGCTCGCGCTGGGAGTTGGAGACTGGAGCTGTTCCTATTCGGCCATCTCGCTCCGCCCCCCCCCTGTAGCATTTTTTAAAAAGCTAACAAGTTATATATAGATTTACTCATGCCCAAAAAACCTTAGTATAATCAGAAGAGACATTGGGTTATTGATATGAACTCTAATTCAGATATGATTTACGAAGACTGTATCAGAAACAAAAGGTTGTCACCCTCATTTAAAATTCCTTCTTTCTCAAAATGGAGAGACTTTGACTTACTTTCTTCTTTAAGAAAGAAAAGTAAATAGAGGTAAAGAAACAGCTAATTTTTTCATCACTAATAATTCTGATTTTTCTTCACTTAATCAAACATAATGCTTTTTTTCCCCTCAGCTCCCTGTACCCTAAATAATAGAGGTACAAAATAATTTACTCACAGCCAACTAATTTGAAAAACTAAATATGTAATCTTTTCACAGCATAAATGACTTGATTCTTTGCACTTTGCTAATTTGGAAAAAAATGCAAAAGGGTGCAAAAAATTAATGAAGAACACTTAAAGCAGATTTCATGAAGTTTTCCTCATTATCTTTATCTGTAGTAAATTTATCACAAAACAAACAGGCACAATGCTTAATTTTGGTTTGTATTACATATGGGCATACTCTTTTCTTATACAATCTATTATAGTGGAAATATCTCAGCAATGAGAAGACATGGATTCTAGCTCCATCTCCAGAACTTAGGAGCCAGGTAAGTCCAAGCTGGTTGCTTAACACTTCTATACATGAGTTGATTCATGTGTTAAATGGTTATACTAATATTAACTATATAAAATTGTCCTTATAAAGCCACTTTTGATCAACAAAAATAGCAATTTTATATGATTCAACCTAATACTGCTCTGTATTACAGGGTTATTACATCAAATAAAATAGTTCAAAACATTTTGGAACACTATAAAATATATATAAAAGCAAGAGTTTTATTATCCTAATGTATGTGTAAAGGTAAATCATTTGATGCAACTGTAATAATGATTAATATAGATTGCCACACATTCATTTGCCTGGGATGCGAAAAAGATTGAAGGCACTAGAGAGCATGAACCAAGTTTTATGAATTCTCTTTTCTCCATTAGGATTCCAAAACTTCCGTATTTTCATAGTAAATGATGAGTTAGGGACTGAACAGCAAGCAAATCACTCACTGTCTACCTGCAAGCCTGTCTTTATCCACCAGGAAGATGTGTCAGTGAACTGGCATCTCTCTAGCCACCATCTCTGATCAAAGCATGACAAATCTGGCCTAAATGTGTCTATTCTTCAAAGACCTTAAAATACTAGATTCTAGTTCAAATGCAATCCATCTTGGGTATCATAGGTGACCAGATAGAAGTCTTCTGTCTTCAGCTTTCTCTCTGGCAGGGCACAAATACCTAGCTTCCTCTACTTCCTCCTGCCCTGTGTCTGCATTCTCCACCCCACACTCTATCCCTCACACCCCACAGCATGCTCTGATGAACCCAGCAGTTTCTCTTTTTTGATAGTTTAGGTCTTCTAATCCCAGCTCAGCCTCAGCAAGTTCTTGGAACTGAGCTCTTGTCAAAGTGGCCAGCTGATCTGTAGAGATAGATTGAGAAGTGGTGCCATGAAATGCATTGATGGACTCCAGTGGTCTCAGTAAAAGCAAGCAACAGTTGCTTTCTGCTATGATTGAATGTTTGTCCCCTCCAAAACTCATGTTGAAATTTAATTGCCATTGTAACAATATTAGGAGGTAGGACCTCTAAGAGGTATTAGGTGATGAGGGCTCCACACTCTGAGTGGGACTGGGGCCATTACAAAAGGGCAAGTTCACTCTTCTCTCACCCTCTTGCCTTCTGCTATGGGATAATGCTGCAAAAAGGCCCTTGTCAGATGCAGGGTCCTGGATATTGGATTCATCAGCCTCCAGAACCGTGAACCAGTAAATTTCTGTTTATTGTAAATTACCTAGTCTGCGGCATTCTGTTATAGCAGCACAAAGTGGACTGAGTAAGACAATTTCCTATCTTACGGCTTTGTAATTCATGGTTGTGGTCTCTCACAGGGCTCAACTTATTTTCTGCTTTAAGATTTTGTAAACTATTGTGCATTCTTGCAATTTTTTAAAAAAACTGACTGAAATGGGTCAAAGGCTTGTGCCCATTGCAGAGATACTGCTCTTAGTATCATGGACCTTTGGGTTGTTTATAATCAGTAGACACAATCTTTCCTATCACTTTAGATTTACTTCTTTCTATTTGGTATCAACATAAACAGAGTTTCTTTTTTGATGCAACTTATTTATCAGATTTATATTCAAGTAATTATAACCTTTGCTCAAAAAATTCACTCCAACTTTAAAATTTAAGTAAAGAGGGTTTATCATAATTAAAAGAATTCAAAGAAGTGTGCTCTTAGACTGGAAAGTTCATTTCAAAGAGGATTTCCAAGAACTCTTTGAGAAATTGTAGCATTGTTGGAACATTTGTACTACCTCTCACGCTGCCTGTTTTTGAGGTAGCAACTCTCAATGGGCACAACAAAGACAGAGTTATATTTCAGAAGTTGCACCTCACACTATACAATGATGTAATTGTAAGCAGTCTTAATCGTTTTGTTTTCTTGTGAACCCCGAATCAGTGCTTTTTAATGATCATGAGATTGACAATTGTGGTTTCTGGTAGATTAAAATAAATAAATATAAACAAAAAGCAAAACAAACAATTCAAACATTTTTCTCCAATCTAGTTGCTCCCTAGTGGTATAAACAGAGCAGCTGGGCAGAAGTGGCTGTCCTTGAGTCTGGAGGGACGGAGCCTCCTACAGACACATTTTATGTAACCATGGCATGGGTGCCCTTTTGCATTTTGCTAGCAAGAGAAGTCCTTATATTGTAGTCTCATTGAAAGACAGAAGTGACACTGCACTCCAGGAGATATTTCCTGTTTAAACAAGTTACACGAAGATTATTTGAAGGGTAACAGCCAGGTTATGTACCCCATAAAAGTACAAATGATTTACAAATATTTAACAAGGAAAAAACTAATTATGCTGCTCTTGTCACAGAGAGGCCAGCCTCAGAAATGGTATAATCAATATGGGAATGTTAGCTGTAATACAGTCTGTCAGCTTTTTAACCAACCAACACCACCACCAACAAAAAATCAGAAAGTCTATAAACAAAGTTGAGCCCCCTTCTCTGGCCCCTGAATGTTATGTATCCAGTCACATGTACCTTGGCACATATAAGGATTAGAACATTCAAAAGTTATTTTCAAGCCCATTTGGGAAGGCCCATTTAGTCTGCGTTTAAAGAAATTCTAAGAGAACTGAGTGGCTTCACAATGGGTCACTGTACTCAAAATGTAACATTTTTGTCCTTTGGGCCCTAGTTAGTATTTCTTAGAATATTTGCCCTTTTGGACCAAACTCAGAAATTTGGCTCAGCAAAGTTTTTATAATATGGGTATATTTAAAAGGTGAACAGTGTTTATATTTTGTATGGTTATTATACATCTACATAAATGTAATGATATAGATGTGTTAGTGGGAATCTCAAGGCCCAGGAAAATTGTCTAGTTGGGAAATATCACTCTGGAATGCTACACAAAAAGTGGTTCTCAGCAGCGTGTAAGGAGATCACATAATGGCCATGAACACAGCTGGGGGGCAGATTCTATAAGTTTAGTTCCCAGCTCTGGTCACTTACTCATTATGATCTTGGATAAGACTAATGTGCTGCAAATCTTTCATCTGAGAAATGGGGAAAATAATGACACTTGCTTCATAGGTTGTGGTTTAACTGAGTAATACATGAAAAATGCTAAAGACAATCTGTAGTACATGGTAAATACTCAATAAACGTTAGCTATTAGTGTCAAACCAAAGTTTTTGCCATTTGTAACCCATGTATTCCTAACCTTGTCAGCTTCTGGGTACAAAGGAGGTCACATTAATAGGTTGTATAGTTTGCACGATTATTATATATCTATAGTCACTAATTGGCCTAAATTTCACTAGTGTTTGCCAGCATCTGCATACACCTTTGGGAATTAAGCACCTTGTAAGACCCACATATGTCCCTCTTTCCCCAACGCTCACCTGGCATTTCTGGGCTGTTTGACATGAGTTCATGGATCATCTCTTACTATTCATGTTGATGTTGACTCAACTTAAAGCCCCTCGTGGAGGTGATCTGCTGCTGTAGCTGCTACCAGGATTTATGAAAAAGCCAAGGCTGGTGACATGGGTCCTGCCTCTCTCTTGCTGCTTCCAAAGCTACCAACCTGTCAGGAGTTAGCATAGTGTCACGTTCCCTACTGTCTTCAGCACTTGGAAGTCCCTAAAGTAAAAATGCCTCTCTCCTTCACCATGGCACATTTTATTACCAGGGCACTAAAACAGTTACGTAGCAGCTCATTCACTTATGGTTCCTTATTAAAAAAAAAACAAAAAACATTTAACCTCTGCCTACAGTCCCCTCTGCAAGGTTCAGGTATATGTCCATAGAGCAAAAAATCAAACCAAAATTGAGAAAAGTCCCATGATTTCCACTCAATTTCAGACTTTCTTCTTAGGCATCTGTTAAAAACAAACAAACAAACAAACAACACACACACACACACACACACACACACACACACTCCCCCCAAAAACTAAGAACCAAATGAACAAAACCAAGAAATAACAAAAGCAAAAGAGCCACTTTCTCAGCCAACTTTTTTCAGAAATCAGTTTCCTGAGGCCCTGACCAACATACCAGTTCTTCACACATGCCCAGGTATACCTGAACACCCGCCTAGGCTCCACAGAGTCTCCCCTCCATGTGATGTAAATGGAATGGAGTATTTCTATATTCCAACAGGATTTTCACCCCACATGGCTTAGGGGAACATATTTTAACCCAAGGTAAATATCTGAACCCAGATAATACTGATGGCTGTGCCAGAGTTCCCTGTGTTGCGTGTTCAGAGATGGAAATGCATTGTTGCTTCTGCTACATAAAGTTCTCAGAGTTGGGCCATCTCTGATTTGTAGCTTTGTTTCAGTAGTTTGGGTTGGTTACCACATTTTACATTGTAGCAACTTTATTTTATTGCTACTGTCACAACAAAGCAAAGCAGCTATTATCTTATAACAAACTAAAGCTACATTTCTAAACCATCGCATCTAACCAAACTACAGTGCTATAACACCTAATTTACAGTTTATTCAAACTGCATGGACATGAGGAGTACACAATAAAAATAAAAAATATATACCAGATTCCATTGGCTGAGCTGGACCAAGTGCTTTGAAGTTTGGGAGGATGGTTATAAAACAGCTGAGGTTCTGTGTTGCTCACAAGACTTCTATTTAGAGCTAGGCAGCTGAATACACATTAGGGCTGACTTAAAATTGTCCGTGTACTAGATTGACATCACACTCAGGTTCTCACATCTCTGTAGCCAAGCCAGAAGCCTCCTTCTCCAGGTTCGTTCAGAGTTGCCTTTTTAAAGCTGCAGACACTGCTGTAAAGGGATTCCTAAAGGGCCCTGCAAGGTGAGAGAGTCTTGAAGATAATCCAATAGGCCAACCAGTTAAGGGTTTGGAGGAATGTAAGTACAAAGGCAGAAATGTAAAGTAGGATTTTTAAAAATGCCTTTATGAAAGTATACTTATGTGTTTCCATTGATGAGTTGGCTCAGGTTAAAGTTAGGGGTGAGCTACTCTAAAAATAAATAAGATATGAAGGTCTGATTCCCTTTTCTCTCTTACAGGTTCAGATGGCCTTACTACTCCTCTCTTATCCAAGACTAATTCTAGCTTCATGATTCAATCACTTCCACATGAAAGTGTACAGGATTATTACAAGTAACCTTATAAATCACATGTGTTAGTCCCACCTTTTCCCCTCACTACATCAGCCTGACAGGATTGGCCCTTTCTCTGAGCTTCCACAGTGCTCAGTTACTCCACAAACTGTGGCTCATACATCAGCTGCATAGTATCATCATATGGTTTGTATGTTTGTCCCCTCCCAATCTCATGTTGAAATGTCATGCCCAGATTTGAAGACGGGGCCTGGTGGGAGATTGTTTGATCATGGGACAGATCCCTCAGAATTGGTTTAGCTCCATCCTCTGGGTGATGAGTGAGTTCTTGCTCAGTCAGTTCGCATGAGATCTGGTTGTTTAAAAGAGCGTGGCACGTCCCACCATCACTATCTTGCTCCAGCTCTGGCCATGTGACATGCTGCCTTCCCTTCGCCTTCCACCATGATTGTAAGCTTCCTGAAGCCCACACCAGAGGCAGATGTTGGCACCACACTTCCTGTAAAGCCTGCAGAACCATCTTTTGTTAATAAATTATGCACTCTCAGGTATTCCTCTATAGTAATGAAAAAATGTCCTAACACAGATCACACTCAACAATCTAGGTGAAGAGGCATTTGGGGGATGGAATGATGGATCACTATATAGTGGCAAAGGAGTAGAAGAAGTTTAGAGTGATTCCCAGGTTCTGATGGTCATGGGTCTCCATGGTGGTGCCATTTATTGAGACAAAGAACCTGGGAGGGGTAGAGATTTGCGAGGTGTGAGAGTCAATTGCCCCACTTTGTGTCTCCCTTGCACTGCTATTCATATTTTTCATCCTAGCACGATGGTGTCCACAGCTCAGTGCCCGGAAAACATTTGTTAATGACTATAGGAGCAGTGCTCCCCTTTAAACCAGGAGACAAGAAAGGCCTCAGATATGTTTTAGAAGGCAGCCCTCTGCCCTCTACCCTGCCTTTGCGGGGCTACAGGAGTGGGTTCAAGCAAATGCTCTCACTTCCAGACCATGTTTCACATACCCTGAACACGCTTCCAAGGCCAGCATAGACCATTCCCCTTACCGCTGCTTCCTGTGGGCAGACTACACTGGTGGTAAGTGCACATCTAGACTTCTGGAGTGGTTAAGTTGAGCCAACAGTGGCTGTTTGCAGGGGTAAGAGGCAAAGAAGTTTGGATGTGCAGAGAGGAGAGTCTTCATAAGTCTGCTGTGACATGCAGTCTGTATGGAAAGCGAGGGTGTTGTGTCATGAGGCAGGATTTGGGGACTGAAGAACAGCCTTCCCTGGATCTCCGAGTTCCAGAGAGGAATTACAAAGAATCCAAAAATTTTAATTTTGAGCCTAAATTTCCAGGTTATTAAAAACAAATCTTAACAAAAAAGAGATAAAATATTTATTACAATATTTTGTTAGCTTGATATAATTTAAATATTTAAATCTATGCTTCATGTACTTGTGGCCTGATTCCTATAAAAGAGGCAGGGCTGAATGGGGGATCTTAGAAGTGCTGTGATCAGGGAACTCTAAGCATACTTCCTGGGATGTGGCACAAGGACTCCAAATGCAGAGCCTCATGACATTGGTGTGTCACTAAGTCAGACATGAAAAGAGAAATGCAACAGATTCAGGAAGCAGGAAATGGTCATAGGAAGTTGATCAGTTTATTAGTCTGTTCTCCAGCTATTAATAAAGACATACCCAAGACTGGATAATTTATAAAGGAAAGAGATTTCATTGACTCACAGTTCCACAATGCTGGGAGACCTCACAATGATGGCAGAAGGTGAAGGAGGAGCAAAGCCACAACATACAGGCAAGAGAGCATGCACAGGGGAACTCCCTTTATAAAACCGTCACATCTCGTGAGACTTATTCACTATCATGAGAACAGCATGGGAAAAACCTGCCCCCATGATTTAACTACTTCTCACTGGGTCCCTCCTGTGATATGTGGGGATTATTACAATTCAAGGTGAGATTTGGGTGGGGACACAGAGCCAAACCATATCAGACAGCAAGAGGGACTTGGTTCCTTTCTCCTAAATTATTTTAATTTCCCAGTAACTCAGTCCCAGTCTGCTGTCTTCAAACTTAATCTATTCTCTCTGATCATATCATGCTATTTCTTTTCTTAGTATTTGAAAGAATAACATTACAGTATAGTATTAGATTTGTCTCTCCCCACCCTATCTCCTGGATGGTGTACTGAAATTTTTTTTGTGTTTTCATAAACTGCAACACTCCTCTATATTCTGTCCATCATTTTAAGGGTTAGAATACTTTGTTTTTCTTCAGCTTTTAGTAACGTCTGTATTTCCCAAACCCTGATTATTGTTTTAACTGTTTCTTATCCTCTCACCCTTTTCTCCCCACCGCTTTTTTCTTCTTTTCTTGTCTTTTCCTTTTCTTTTTTTTTACGAGACAGGGTTTTACTCTGACACCCAGAATGTATTCAGTGGTGTGATCTTGGCTCACTGCAGCCTTGGCCTCCCAGGCACAGGTGATCCTCCCACCTCAGTCTCCCAAGTAGCTGGGACTACAGGCACACACCACTGTGCCTGGATATTTTTATTTTTAATTTTTATAGAGACAGGATTTCACCATGTTGCCCATGCTGGTCTTGAATTCCTGACCTCAAGTGGTCTGCCAGCCTTGGCCTCCCAAAGTGCTGAGATTACCGGTGTAAACCACCAGGCCCAACCCCCAGCACATTTTTTCTATCTTCCTTCCCTATTTCCTGGTTCATGTATAATGGAGAGCAGTCATATAGCTGTATCAGGACCATTTGATTTCCTCAACACTTACTGGACAAAAATACTTAAGCCAGAGTACAGAGAGGTAGCTCCAGGCTTTACAGGGAGCTGGGGGATGGGCTACATATAGGGGAGAGCACACATTCTATCACTCCTTTGTTTAAGGGTAATAAGGTAAAATGTGGAGGAAAAGGGTGATGGTTTGTTAAGAAGAGGATGAAGAAGATGATGTGAAAGTGATTGGAAGAGAAAGATTGGAGGAACCTTTAAAGGAAGGACACATTCATATCTTGTGGCTGAGTTTCTGTGGCGATTCACTGAATTAAAAAATTACCTTCCTTGTACTACACATCTCTTTAGTTGCTAGAGGGGAATGATAGTGAATGGCCATTGCAGGGAGAGCTTCATCGATGCTTATTGAAAGGCATCTATCTGCTCACCTGGTGCTTCTACAAGAATTAAAATATCCTCCTCTCATGATGCTTATAGTGTTCCCAAGGAACCGATGTTTACACACATGAACGTAACATAAATTGGAGCTGTTTTCTCAGAACAGGCATAGGGAAGTAAAGGGCATCTCTCTTTTGCACAGCCAGGCCAACACACATACATGTAAGAGCAATTTTCACCCAGCCTGTGGCCCACGAAACCAGTTGCAACACTTCGGTCTCCCTTTGCCTGGGCACAGATCCTTGGCACACACTGGAACAGTATTTCCACTTCTTTCTGTGTAGTCCAAACCCTTTATGGTTGGGCTATTTTTGGTGGTTATATTTGTATAAAACAAGAGAGTAGCAACTCTTTTGTTCTTTTTTCTCTATTTTATGTAAAGCATTCAGTCAGTACACTCTGCTTCTTGTCCTACTCACTCTGAAAACAGTGACTTTTTTTTAACTAGCCATGAGCCACAGGTCGTATATGACTTGGACATAATATGTATATATTATATATGTATATATAATATCTATATACATAATATGTATATTTTCTTGGACTTCAGGAAAACAGCCAAAGACTGTAGCAAAGTTAAGAACTCCCAAGTTAAGAGACCTTGCAGAGTCTATTTTTCTTCACGTATGAAAAGCCATTCTTTTGATGGAACAAACAGTGCCATATACACTACTCTGTACTTGGATGGTATGACTTAGCCTCCATATTGTAATATATGGTGGTGCAATGTTTTGTCTTCCAAAAGCTGCATGCAATAGTAGCGAAAATGTAGACCTTTTGCAAATAGTGCAAGTTCAACACCAGGCCTACAGTTTTCAGTTGTATGACCTTGAATAAGTTTCTTAATTTCACTGGTCTTTACTTTCCTTCTGTGTAAAAGGGGTTAATAGAAACACTTACCTCCCTGGATTTTGAGACTTACATGAAATGACTGTTTAAATAGGACTTGGCACATAGATACTCAGTGTATGTCAGTTTTTTGTTCTTTCCCACCCTTACCATGAGATCTTCCTGCATTCCTGAAAGGAAGTGAAATTGAGTGGTTGAGTGAACAGGTATTAGAGTTATGCTCTCTCATTTTACTGCCCTGGAACCCTGAGCAAGTTTCTTAACCTATCTTTACAATTGGAATTAACAACTGAACTCACTTCACAGGGTTATAATATGAATGAAAAGAAATAATTATATGAAATGATTAATCCTGAGCCTCTTCCATATAATGTCCAGAAATACTGGTGTTTTTAAAATCATACTGTGCCTTGGCCACTTATGGCCTTCGCTAGCCCTATCCCAACAGAGAACTGATGCATTCTATGGAGAGGCTCCATTGTAACCAGTTCCTGAGCCAGTCTGGACCAAAGCATGCCACCAGCTAAGTGATCTGAAATTAGTCTGTAATAGAGGAAATATTTTTACAGATATCCTCATGTATTTTAATTTCCACCTTGAAAATGTGCTGCCCTTACAGCCTTTTTTTCCCCCTCAGACTGTGCCCTGTGATGTAGTGCCCCAAGGCAGGAAGTAGAGATTTCTTGACTTTTTAGCAAGATATGAGATTGAAGCCAGATTAAGAAGATTCTACCACACTAGTTTAAGCTAAGGGAATGCAGACAGAAGAGGAAGGATTGTGACTGGGGTCAGGGAGCCAAATCTTTCTACCTCTGGATAATGGTGGAAAGAGGGAGATTGAAATGTGGGGGAAAAGAAAGCTATTAGATGTAAAGGGTCAAGATGGCTCTTGTTTGGATTGCATTTTGGAGAAGGCAGATGTGCTAGGGTAGTATAGGGATTATTATTAAGTAAGAGGAAATATTGCCCAGATTCCCAGTTGGGACTCTAGAGTAGACTGCCTCTTGGCTGCTTTACTCTTCCACCTACATCCTTCCTTCTTAACCCTACTTTACCAACCTTTATTGCAACCTTATGAAAGTAAATTTGGTTGCCCGGCCTGGTTAGGCAGAGAGAAGTCCTTCAACTCATCTTTCACAAATGGAAGTGAATGGTCATTACAAGGAAAGGTCCTTCACTGATACTTATTGTAAGGCATCTATCCACTCCACTCACTCTTATATACTGCATGTCATCACAGAGATCCAAAAGTTCCTTTATCCTCTTTGGAAGGGATTTCAAAGGCAGTTGAGTTGAGATCCAGTTGGGTTGTGATAACACCACCTGTGCCAATAGACAGGTAGCCTTCAACAGAGCCTGGAGATGGGTCACCTATCTATGGGGGATGGAAGGAGAATCAGATTTAAGGTAAAGGCAGGTTTCCAGGAAGAGTTACACAATCCCGATAAAGCCAAGAGATGTCACAAGTTACACAAGCAACAGACATCACCCACGCCCACCGAAGGCAAGAGGTGTTTCTGTATGTCCTCACCTTCCATCTCTGTGTAATTTCTCTTTTTAGGAAAATCATATGACATGGGTGACCTACATTCAGAGTGGGCTGGGGGCCTGCAGTTAAGATTGGAACTGTTTACATAATGAAGATGGAATGGTACCAGAGAATTAGCTGTTATCCAATTTATGATGGCCACCACCACTCCACTCTTGGCTAGACTTTGGGAATCTGAGCTAGCTTCCCATTGCATGCCAGCGGGAAGAGCAGGCCAAAGAGAAAGACAGTACATTGACCAAGCCCATAACCTGGACTCGCACACAGCCAACAGCAAAGCAGGCCCTGGCAAATTGGTCAGGGGACATGAGCAGTCGAAGTAGCTTAATCTGATATTAATAAATATGGGGATTTTATTTTCTCAAAAAATAACATGAACAAAAAAAGAACCACTGCAAATATCCCCCCATACCAGTTCATGCGTTGTGGCTAAACTTCAGCTTTGTGCTGAAATGGGTATTCTCAGTTTCTTTTCAGTTGTTCTGTTAAAAAAAATTGCATATTGCAAAATACTCAACAGGAACAAACTTAAATTCTGTTTTTTATACATAAAATGTCCAAATTAATTATGATAAAAAAATGAAACTGACAAATATTCACAGTTATCTATGCACCATGAAAAATAGAAATAAAAGGCCAAGATATGACGCTGGCAATCAAGTTACAGTGACAGATGCTAAAGTGTGAGGAGCTAGTGGCTGTTGCTAACAGGAAAAGATAAACTGAGGCACAGCATACTGGGTAACCAAGAAACAGAGAAAGAAGAGATCATCTCTGCCTTTGGCAATTGGTGGGGTGAGGCAGAACTAGATAAAGGGTGGGACTGGATAGTCATGGGCAGACCAATCTACAAAGCATGCTCTAAATCAGAAAGATAGTACCAGTTGGCACTGCAGGAAACTCCTTGCAGACTTTCACACTGTAAATTGGCCCAACTACTACAAAGTAAAGCATCACTATGGTATGGAAAGTAACATTGCTATTCCAACTTCACTAGAAGATTTTTGCAAATTGGAAGGTATAACCCAGGTTTGCCCCCAATTCCAAGAGCAGCTTTTGGACATCATAGTCATTGGAAGTTGAAATTCCATAATAGGACAATAGGTGGTTATACAATTTACCTGGACAAACACTTTACCAGTATGAATAGCTAGTGCTAGCTGTTTATTAATTCAAATAGCAGAGGAAAGGTGCTGCAACATAAGATGCAATTCCAATGAAGTTGAAATGTTGTGTCACATTCAATCCATCTTACAAATGTGCAGAAAAAGACAAACAAATTTCATTATTTAAAATTTGGTATTTGAAAAAGCACTAAATTATTAGCTGGTTATGGTGTCCATTTGTCTCAGTCTACCCCTGAAGAGAGGTAACATTTGAGCTAGGCATTAAACAATGGGCAGGATTTGAACATGCAAATAGTAAAGACACCTATAAGGCAAGAGAAGTAAACTTCTGGCAGGGAGGTCTCTTCTCTACCTGGTCCTCCACTCTCTAATATGTGAAATTTGGGGAGTTCACACAGCAGTACTTGTTGGGCTCATTTGCCAAACAGAAAAGACCTAATTAATGTCCCATCTTCTTTAGTATGTACCCAAAAAGATGTCTGGCAACTTAGCTTTCCTGAATTCTCAGTCAGACCTTAGAATAGCATGGTGTGGATAAAGAGTATGGGCTGTGGAATCAGGCAGGCTTGGGTTTGAATTCTGGCTCCATCTTGTACTGACTGTGAACCTTCTCTGAATTTACTTACCCTTACTAGAGAGGATTTAGTCTCTTCATTTTAAAAATGGGAACAACATCAATTTCCATGTGGAGATGTTGTATTGTTTGAGATAACACATGTAAAGCATCTATCACCTGGGAATAACTCAATGAACAGAACCTTTGGATCATTAGTTTGAAGCTTTGTCTTTCCCATTGCAAAACTGGTAAAGAAGCACCATATCCTTCCTTCTGCTCCAACCAGTCTGCACTGCCTGTGGTTTTGGGAGAGCACCTGACACATATTCAAATGGACACTTACCTGCCATACCTTGACATTGTCTGGTCTGATAATTTACCGATCTCTTTGCTGTAGAAGATTCACCCAGACCTAAATGGGGTTGGGTTTCCATGACCCATGAGTCAATTGCCATGGTAAGTGACACGGTTTGGATATTTGTCTCCTCCAGATCTCATGTTGAAATGAGATCCCCAGTGTTGAAGGTAGAGCGTAGTGGGAGGTATTTGGGTCACGGGGGTGGATCCTTTATGAATGGCTCGGTGCTCTTCCTGTTGTAATGAGTTCACAAGAGATTTCGTTGTTAAATAGAGTTGGGGATCTCCCACTTCTCTCTCTTGCTCTCTGTCTTTCCATGTGATATGCCGACTCCCCTTTTGTCTTCTGCTCTGATTGTAAGCTTCCTGAGGCCTCACCAGAAGCAGAGGTTGGTACCATGCTTCTTATACAGCCTGCAGAAACATGAGCCAAAATAAACCTCTTTTCTGTATAAATTACATCTATAGGAAATATGTATATACAGAAAATACAAACAAAAATCTTAGAACAGTACTTGCACACAGTTAGCATTCATTTTCTGTATAAATTACCTAGTCTTATGTATATACATAATATATATATTATATATATATATACATATTATGCTCATTTCTTACCTAGTCAATGCAAAGTGGACTAACACAGTAGGGAATCTACTTGCACAATATTTTATACCCTGCAGTGAACTATGGTGACTGTGTATTTTGTTTGCCATCATACTTTTCCAACTCTCTTCTTTGAGTAAAGTCTCTTCCATTTAGTGATAGGATTGGAGTATGACCCAACCGTAGCCATTTAAAGTACACCACTGTGTACAGTAAAAGCCACTGTGTTTTGACACTGGGAGAAAAAAAAAGCTGTTGATTCCTCTAGAGTTATTAAGCTACTTCTGTTGAATCTGGTTCTACCAGAAGCTATTTCGTTACCATCTGAAGAGAACCTTACTTTTTTATTAAGAGCTAACATTAATTGAAGGCTAACTGTGTGAAATTACTATTCTAAGAGTTTTGTTTGTATTTTCTCACTTAAACCTCACAATACCCTTATCTTGTATATAATGTTATAATTATTATTAGAGAGATGAGGAAATTCAGGCACAAAGAGGTAAGGTAACTTGCTCAGTGTTACATTGATAGAAAGTGATATAATTTGAATTTATGCAAACTGTGTTATTATTCTCTAGGCCAGTGGTTCTCAACTGGGGGCGACTTGTTTTCTGAGGAGACATATAGCAACCTCTGGAGACACCTGTGTTTTTCAAAACTTGAGAGCAAGGTGCTACTGTTATCTAGGGGAAAGAGGCCAGGGAAGATGCTAAGCATCCTAAAGTGCACGAGACAGTTGCCCCACAACAAATAATTATCTAACCTCACATTTCAATAGTACTGATTTGAGAAACCCTACTTTAGGTTGTTCAAGTTTCCTAGTGCTGACAAACAGAAATGAGAGAAGAGTGGAAGTGTGGACTGATGGTAGCAATGGTCCTTGAGCTCCCAGTACTGTGCGCTGGCTTCAAAACATTCCCAGCTGCTTAAGCCAAAAGGAAAGACCTCAGTCAAACTTTACTCAACATGAAGGGCATCCTTATGGTTGCAAGCAGGAGAATCTTGACCAATACATATATAAAGGTTGCAAGCAGGAGAATCTTGAACAATACATATCCAAAGTCCATTTTCAGTCTACTCTAGTCACCACCATTAGAAAAGATGTGTATGATTTCTGTGTATGTCATTTGTCCACTTTAGACTACAAGGACTATAGTGATATTTTTTTCTCTACCTATCACGATCCTTAATTAGCACTTTCAGGAAAAAGTGATAGTGATGAGCTGTAAGCCATCAGATGTATCACACAGGTCAGTATGGAAATGATCCTCAACAATATTTTTCTTTACCTTTAATTTAGAAATTAAAATTCAGTGAGAGATAATTTATCAAACATTTAGGTTTAGAGGCAAATGCATGCTCATCACTTCTGCTCCAGGAGCCATTTTTAAAAATTTTAAATTTATTTATTTATTTATTTTTTATTATTATACTTTAAGTTCTAGGGTACATGTGCACACTGTGCAGCCATGTTGGTGTGCTGCACCCGTTAACCCATTGTTTACATTAGGTACGTCTCCTAATGCTATCCTTCTCCCCTCCCCTGACCCCATGATGGCCCCAGTGTGTGATGTTCCCCACCATGTGTCCAAGTGTTCTCACTGTTCAATTCCCACTTATGAGTAAGAACATGTGGTGTTTGGTTTTCTGTCCTTGCGATAGTTTGCTCAGAATGATGGTTTCCGGCTTCATCCACGTCCTTACAAAGGACATGAAATCATCCTTTTTTATTGCTGCATAGTATTCCATGGTGTATATGTGCCACATTTTCTTAATCCGGTCTATCACTGATGGACATTTGGGTTGGTTCCAAGTCTTTACTATTGGGAATAGTGCCGCAATAAACATACGTGTGCATGTGTCTTTATAGCAGCATTATTTATTATCCTTTGGGTGTATGCCCACTAATGGGATGACTGGGTCAAATGGTATTTCTAGTTCTAGAATCACCACACTGTCTTCCACGATGGTTGAACTAGTTTACAGTCTCACCAACAGTGTGAAAGCGTTCCTATTTCGGCTGGGTGCAGGGGCTTACGTCTATAATCTATGGGATTATTCCCAGCACTTTGGGAGGCCAAGGTGGGCAGATCACGAGGTCAGGAGATTGAGACCATCCTGGCTAACATGGTGAAACCCTGTCTCTACTAAAAATACAAAAAAAAAAAAAAAAAAAAAAAAAAAAAAAAATAGCCGGGCATGGTGGCAGGTGCCTGTAGTCCCAGCTACTCAGGAGGCTGAGACTGCAGAATGGCGTGAATCTGGGAGGTGGAGCTTGCAGTGAGCTGAGATCGCGCCACAGCACTCCAGCCTGGGTGACAGAGCAAGATTCTGTCTCAAAAATAAAATAAAATAAAATAAAATAAAATAAAATAAAATAAAATAAAATAAAATAAAATATAAAGCGTTCCTATTTCTCCATATCCTCTCTAGCACCTGTTGTTTCCTGACTTTTTGATGATTGCCATTCTAACTGGTGTGAGATGGTATCTCATTGTGGTTTTGATTTGCATTTCTCTGATGGCCAGTGATGATGAGCATTTTTTCATGTGTCTGTTGGCTGCATAAATGTCTTCTTTTGAGAAATGTCTGTTCAAATCCTTTGCCCAGTTTTGATGGGGTTGTTTGATTTTTTCTTGTAAATTTGTTTAAGTTTTCTGTAGATTCTGGATATTAGCCCTTTATCAGATGGGTAGATTGTAAAAATTTTCTCCCATTCTGTAAGTTGCCTGTTCACTCTGATTGTAGTTTCTTTTACTGTGCAGAAGCTGTTTAGCTTAATTAGATCCCATTTGTCAATTTTGACTTTTGTTGACATTGCTTTTAGTGTTTTAGTCATGAAGTCCTTGCCCATGCCTATGTTCTGAATGGTATTGCCTACGTTTTCTGCTAGGATTTTTATGGTTTAGGTCTAACATTTAAGGCTTTAATCCACCTTGAATTGATTTTTGTATAAGGTGTAAGGAAGAGATCCAGTTTCAGCTTTCTACATATGGCCAGCCGGTTTTCCCAGCACCATTTATTAAATAGGGAATCTTTCCCCCATTTCTTGTTTTTGTCAGGTTTGTCAAAGATCAGATGGTTGTAGATGTGTGGTATTATTTCTGAGGGCTCTATTCTGTTCCATTGGTCCATATCTCTGATTTGGTACCAGGACCATGCTGTTTTGGTTACTGTAGCCTTGTAGTATACTTTGAAGTCAGGTAGCGTGATGCCTCCAGCTTTGTTCTTTTGGCTTAGGATTGTCTTGGCAATGTGGGCCTTTTTTTGGTTCCATATGAACTTTAAAGTAGTTTTTTCCAATTCCGTAAAGAAAGTCACTGGTAGCTTGATGGTGATGGCATTGAATCTATAAATTACCTTGAATAGACACTAGAATAAATAGAAAATATAAATAGCAATATATGTGTTAAAAAAATTGAATTGGTAATTTAAAAAATGTTTCTAAAATAAGAATTCCAGACCCAGATAGCTTCACTGGCGAATTCTGTCAATCATTTAAGAAAGAAATCACACCAGTTTTATATGAACCCTTTCAAATATTAGAGGAGAGAATGTATTCTTATACAGCTCTGAAACCATCATTATCATGACTCCCAAAACAAAGACGTTATCAAAAAAACAAACAACCAAACAAACCCAAAACAAACTATAGATCACTATTCCTCAAGAATGTAGATTCAAAACTCCTAAAAAAAATGCTATGAAGTCAAATTCAGCAATTATATAACTGTATGATACAAGATGACCAAGTGAACTTTATCCCAAAAGTGCAAGATTAGTTGAATATTCACCAGTCAATACAAAATCACCTTATTGCCACAATAAATGAAGTAAATAGTGTGTGTGTGTTAATCATAATAGTTGCAAAAAATAATTGGCAAAATTCAATATCCACTCATGATACAGTCATCAGACCAGGAATGGAAGGGATTTCTTCAATCTGATAAAGAACACGTATCAGGAAATCTTAAGATAACATTTTATTTGATGGTGAAAAAACTGTGTCCTTGAGATGGAGACCAAGCAAGAATTTCCTTTCTCATCACTTATATTCAACATTACATCAAGAGTCTTAATCAGTGCAAGATAAAAAAAAGTAAAACATACACACACACACACACACACACACACAAGAAAGCACAAAAGACATACAATTTGAAAAGAATAGGGAGAATGGTCTTTATTCACAGACTACTTGATTGTGTACCTAGAAAATTCTAAGAGATTTACCGAAGAGCTATTTGAAGTGAATTTAACACAGTCTAGAATACAAACTAATATACAAAGTTCATTGTATTTCTATATATAAGCAAAGTACAATGACAAAAACATGAAATAATTAAGGATAAATTTTTATATATGGAAGATTTATATTCTGAAAACTACAAAGCACTGCAGATATAAATGAAAGGATACCGAAACAAATGGAGAGAGATATAGCATGTTCATACGTCAGAATGGCCAATAGAAATTATATGTCAAATATCCTTGAACTGATTTATAGATTTAACATAGTCATAATCAAAATAATGCCACCTTTCCTTTTGGTAGTAATTGGTAACTTTTTAATAAAATTTACACAGCAATGCAAATGACATAGGGTAATCAAAGTGATTATAAACTAGAGGCATAATATTGCAGAATTTACTATTTTAACTCAAGCTACCAAAACAAAATACCACAAACTGTGTGGCTTAAATAACAGGAATCTATTTCTCACAGTTCTGAAAGCTGGGAAGTACATGATCAAGTTGTCAGCTGATTTAGTTACTGGGGAGGGCTCTTTTTCTGGCTTGTAGAGAGCTGCCTTTCCACTGGGTCCTTACATGGGGGGAGAGATAGAGAGAGACAGAAAGAGAGAGAGAGAGCGCAACATTACTTGTCCACTACAAAAGCTAAAAATAAAAATAAAAAAACTGACAAGACCAAATGTTGTCAGCGATGTGGAGCAACTGGAATTCTTGAACATCTGATGGGAGCGTAAAAGGACACTAATTGTAGTGGATCAGGGTCCTGCCCTTATGATCACTTAATCTTACTTACTTCCTTACTCCAAATATAGTCACATTGAGGGTTAGAGCTTCAACATATAAATTTTGGAAGGACAGAGTTCAGTCCATAGCACTTGTAGAGTATCTCATTTCACAATTTAATCCTTACTATAAAGTCATAATAATTAAGGAAGTAGATACTGGCCTAAAGATAGAAATGTAGATCAGATAAACAGAACAGTCTATAAATAAATCACACATTTGTGGTCAATTGATCGTTTACAAAGTTGCCAAATTAATTCAATGGGGAAGGATGATCTTTTCGACAAATTGTGCTGAAACAACTGAACATCCAAATATAAAACTATATGAAGCATTAGCTTTGTTTTACATCATCTACAAAATTTAATTCAAAATAAATTATAGTCCTCAACCTAAAGCTACCACTATAAAACTTCTAGAAAGAACCATAGGATAATATCTGTATGATCTTGGGTTAAGCAAAGTCTTCTTAGACAGGACATACTTATTCATTAAAAATATTAGATTTTATCAAAATGAAAACAAGCTTCTAACTTCTGTTCTTTGGAAGATCTCTTAAGAAAATGAAGTGGTAAATCACAAAGTGAGAGAAAATATTTGCAAACTTTTTATTTTTATTTTTTTCTGAGATGGAGTCTCACTCTGTCACCCAGGCTGGATGGAGGGCAGTTGGTACGATCTTGGCTCACTGCAACCTCTGCCTCCTGATTTCAAGTGATTATCCTGCCTCAGCCTCCCAAGTAGCTGGGATTACAAGTGTGTGCCACCACACCTGGTTAATTTTTATATTTTTAGTAGAGAAAGGTTTTCACAATGGTGGTCAGGCTGGTCTTGAACTCCTGACCTCAGGTGATCTGCCCACTTCGGCCTCCCAAAGTGCTAGGATTACAGATGTGAGCCACGGCACCTGGTCCTTGCAAACATTTTTATTCAGCATGTATAAAAACTCTTATAAACCAACTGTAAGAATATTAACTATCCAATTAATTTTTTTAGATAATCAAAAACTTTCAAAAGACTTGAGCAGAAACTTCATGAAGGAAGATATTTGAATGGCTAATAAATACATGAAAAGATGCTCATCGCAATCTTCATAATCATAATCATAAGAGAGATGCAATTAAAACCACAGTGAGGCAACATTGCTTGTCCACTACAAAAGCTAAAAATAAAAATAAAAAAACTGACAAGACCAAATGTTGTCAGCGATGTGGAGCAACTGGAATTCTTGAACATCTGATGGGAGTGTAAAATTTTATCATCACTTTGGGAAACAGTTTGGCAGTTCCTTAGAAAGTGAAATATACATTTACCATATGACCCAGCAATTCCACACTTCAGTGTTTACCCAAGAGAAAATGTATCCACACAAGGATTTGTACATAAATGTTCATTGCAGCTTTATTCATCACAGTTAAAAACTGAAACCAAGCCAAATGTCAAAAAACTTGCGAGTGATAACCAAATTGTTGTATATTCATACAGTGGAATACTACTTGGTAATAACAAAGAATGAACTATGCAACCTGAACTATGTAGTAACATGAATGAATCTCAGAAAACATTATGATGAGTAAAGTAATCTGACACCAAAGAGTACACACATTGTATGTTTCTTTTATAAGAAATTCTAGCCCAGGCAAAACTAGTATATACTGTGAGAAAGCAAATCTGTGTTTGCCTAGGGCCAGGATTGTGGGAAAATTGAATATGAGCACGGTTGTTTTGGGAAATTTGGGGGAACTTAGAACTTTGATTATAGTTTTGTTCGCATGGATATGTACATTTATTAAATCCCATCAAACTATATATTTAAAATGGGTGTGTTATATTATATGGAGTGGCTACTTTAATAAAGATAATTCATCGTATTCTTACCAATACATAACTAAAAGAAAATGGTAGAGGATTAAATGATACAAGGTGTGTAGCTGACAGTACTGTGCTTGGCACTTAGTAGGTTTCACAAAAGGTGGTGCTCTCTCCTATTTCTTGGTCTTCCCTTGCAACAAATTCAAAACCTTCTACCCACTCTGGAAAATATTAATATGTATCAAATTTCTATACATGTATAATAGTGATTGTTTTAGGCCCAGTGAACTTTAACTGTTGGGTATTCTTGGGTAACAATGTTTTTAGAACTTTGGTACATTTTGGTAACCATTTGTAAGATAGTTTTATTTTATTTACGTTCTTATGAGAACTTATTGAAATAAGACTGGTGATACCAGTCAACTATTGCATCAGAGCTAACCAACTTGAAGATAAAGAATTGACGTGGGGTTGAAGTGGGAGTAGAAGGCAGTGAAGAGCACTGGATTGAAAAGTGATAAGATTACTTCTTTGGGTTAAACGGTAATTAGATTACTAGTACATACCTAAATGTTTTATGAGTCCGGACTTTGAAAAAATGGAGAAATTTTATGATACTGGAAATATATGTATTCATATGAGACCTCAGGGAAAAATCATATTTTATTCTCTTTACAGGCAGTTCATTTTGGTATTAAAAGTATTAAAATCTAGCTATTTATTCCATATATCAGGGAACAACTAATTCCATATATCAGGGAATAATTAATTGCATTTTCTCTTCCTCATTATTTATAAAATTTTATTAATGCTGATTCTTCTTTTTGAGTTCAGGGGATGAAAAAAAATGCCCCCCTTTAGCCATTGAAGGCAGAGGGGAAATATGCAGCTTCATGACAAGTAGACTATTGTATAAAATACCACATCCCTAACACTAATCTCACCAACTGTACCCTGTCCCATCTTCTGCTCCCTTCTGTTCCCTTGTCACTTCAGTCATTGCTTCAGTCTTCCAGTTTCCAAGAATCAAATCCTTGGGAATAACTTTAAATTATCTCTTTCCTGCCAGGACTCTGCGTGTCCTCTGCATGGCAGAAAACATGCCAGGACATGCACGGTCCTGGCAGGAAAGGACTCTGCGTGTCCTGGCGTAGGACATAGCATGTGCTTTGCTAAATCCTTTATGACTTTCTCATATCAGCCCATTAACTTCTATTTTCTTTGATATCACCGAGTCTACCCCCAAATTAATCTATTGTAGACCAACTGTATTTTCCATTCTCTAGACTTTTTACCTACATCTGCACATTGCTCACAAAATTTTAATGGTTTTCCGTTACCTGATTAAGTTACACACTTTATTCTAACATCAAAACTCTCCACTGTACCAGCCTCTCAACTTTCTTACTACAGACTTTGCAAGCAATCTACTTCATTTTATTTTTGTTAACACTTCTCAGATATCCCATATAAACTGCTGCCTTCTAACCCTTGCTCATGCAGTTCTCAGATTTCTATACTGTGCTTAACTAAGTTTTGTCCTTCTCTCAAAGTCCTATTCAAATTCTGTCTTCTCACTGAAGGCAAAATCTTTGATTTAAAATGCTGTTTTTCACTAATGATTTATTGATGTAAAATTATGCTTGGCTTTTGATGCTTGCATCCCTCCATTCTTTGCACTCAGGGACACTTGTCCCTTATTTTAGATGAGTGTCCATGCTGTTGGTCTCACTTTGATCTTGTTTTAAAATAAAGAAACTAAGTCCTTGCCTTATTGACCATTCATTATGTGACTTAATCCCAGTGGTTCCTAAAGATCTGATAGGAAGAAGAGTCCCACCCACAACCATATTCTTCACGGTGAGACTCCACTTCCAAGCACTTAGGCTTGTATGAAGCCAGTGGTTTACCTTCCTCAGTCACTCTCTGATATGCGCACTTGCCCTAGTGTGTGCCCCATCTTTATATGAGGTCTGACTTTTCCTGATCTGTCCAGACTTGCTGTTAATAACCCTTGGTTAGGAAACCTATGACACTGATGAAATTGCAAAGGCTACTTATGTTGCTAATTATTATTCTCATGCAAATTTTTATCTTTCAATAATCTGTAATTTCCTTGAATGCATGGACCACATTGAACAACTTTTCTACCTCTACTCCTAAACAGTTTATTTATGGAGAATACAAACTTAGTAAGTGGTTTGTTGTTTTTTATGATGGTGGTGATTTTATTTGTTATAGCCATTGACTTGGTACAAGCTGAAGTTTTGGATAATGGTGAGCAAAGATTACAATCATATAGCTATGTCAACCTTTCCACATGTAAAAGTGCATATAGTCTGATTATAGATGTTTTGACAGAATAGCAGTTGAAGCATTTATAATAAAGACTCGTCAGCCAGGTGTGGTGGCTCATGTCTATAATCTCAGCACTTTGGAAGGCCGAAGTGGGTGGATCACCTGAGGTGGGGAGTTTGAGACCAGCCTGACCAACGTGGAGAAACCTCATCTCTACTAAAAATAAAAAGTTAGCTGGCTGTGGTGGTGCATCCCTATAATCGCATCTACTTGGGAGGCTGAGGTGGGAGAATCACTTGAACCTGGGAGGTGGAGGTTGTGGTGAGCCAAGATCACGCCATTGCACTCCAGCCTGGGTAACAAGAGCGAAACTCCATCTCTATCCCCCCCCAAAAAAAAGAAAAGAAAAAAAAGACTCTTCACTTTGATGTGCATGGACTTCAGAAACATAAATGCCCATCAATAATATATAACAAGGAATACATATTTCATACTTATAAATGCTTTCAAGAAGGTAAACATAGATTATTAAATAATATGCAGATTTTTAATAATACAGGCTTGATTCACACTAATGTCTTCTCAGTAATCTCTAAATGTTGCTGATTTCCAGCAGTCTTCCAAAATAAATGAAAGCTGCCACTTAAATATGTCTTTTCTAGTTGCCAAATACAGGAATGGTTTTCTATTCTATTTTTCATTTTCTTTAGTGTATTGTTGAAAAGTGATATTCATACCCATTAGACAAATGTAGTTGGAATTGTTGCAGTTATATATAACACATCAACACCTGCTTGTTTCTTCTCATTAAAAATGTGATATATACTGAGATCTGGTTGTGTTTGAAAGGGTGAAAATGCATATCAAAAGCAAATCAAAGATTTTGTAAAAGAGCAGTGGTGCAAATCTCTGAGAGTATCACTTCTTGAAGATGATGTATTGAAATCTGTCCTTTCTATGAATTTTTGTGTGCAGCCTCTTTAACTGGTGAAGGCTCCCTCTCCTAACCTGATGAGTTTGTAATAGATGTGTTGGGGAAAAACGTATAGGGCTTTCATTTATGTGACCTTTCTAGTAGAAGGTGAATAATGAGAGTATTCAACAAACATCTTTTTGACTGCCACATCTTATTTTGTATCATCGTATGATTCACTTAAAGGAGACATGGGCCGTGCTGGCATCTCAAATTTGCAAGAGATCAATGTCTCCAAGTACCCAAAACTTCCCTGGGGTTTTCAGGATTACGCAGGTGGGATAAGTGAACCTGCTTCCAGCAGCATTAAATTGTTTTTATGATGACAAGAGTTTCCAGGTAATTTTATTTTATTTTAGTCTAGTTTAGTTTATTTTAAATAAGTTATAATTTGCATATTAAAGGTATGTAACATGTTATTATTTACATATATAAATATATAAATATTTTTGTATGCATATCTATTTATACACACACACACATATATATGGAGTGAGAGAGAAAGAGGAGAGACAGAGACAGAGAGAAAGAGAGAGAAATGGTTACTGTAGTGAAACAAATGATAAACACCAGGCAGTTTTTTTTACGTGTTGGTTATCTCACTTGACAATGAGAAGCAGATCAGTGATTATTGACATAGACCATTCATGGCATATTTTCATGTTTGATCAAACTATGTTTGATGAAATAAGAATATTTTTTATTTTAATAAATATGAAGTACTTATACGTTGTTTTCTTCAACTATCCCTTTCCAAATGTGGTGATGGAATCTATGATTTGATTGTATTTAATAGTGTCCTTCAAAGGGGTATTCATATGATTTAGCTACCTATCCTGTCTTACACTTCTCAATAATATAAACATTCTTTTCACCTAACTTATTTTCTCTTGTTGATTAGGTGCAGAAATATGGGTCAGCTACAACTTTGGTTAAAAAACACAAATATCTATAAAAGATACAGAAAGCAGTTTGCATTGGAAACAATTAGAGAGAGTGTGCTAACCATTAACAAACAAATTGGTATCAGAGTGACTTTACACAGTAAAGATGGCTTCTTGCTTATGTCAGAGTGAAAAGAAGTCCTTCGTAGTCATTTAGGAATCAAGTTCCCTCCACATGGTGGCTCCACCACTCTCTAGGTTCTTGAAGACCTCCCCAATCACCCTGTACATCAGAAAGAGACAAGATAAGGATCACTTGGAGAGTTTTAATGCACCAAGACACTGGCCAGAAATCAATCTGTGATGATGCCCACAACTTTACTGCAAGGGAGACTAAGAAATACAGTAACTGACTGGGCACGGTGGCTCACACTTGTAATCCCGGCACTTTGGGAGGCCAAGGTGGGAGGATCACTTGAGTTTAGGAGTTCAAGACCAGCCTGGCCAACATGGCAAAACCCTGTCTCTACTAAAAATACAAAAATTAGCTGGGTATGGTGACATGTGCCTGTAGTCCCAGCTACTTGGGAGGCTGAGGCCAGAGAATTACTTGAACCTGGGAGGCGGAGGCTGCGGTGAGCCGAGACTGTGCCACTGCACTCCAGCCTGGGCGACTGAGTGAGAGTGTCTCAAAAAAAACAAAAAACAAAAACAAATATATATATATGTGTGTGTGTGTGTGTGTGTGTGTGTGTGTGTGTGTGTGTGTATATATTTATATATATAGTAACTGTGTGAACAGAAGAAAAGGGGAACCATTAGGTAGACAATAACTGTAGCCTCCTGTGAAAAACTGTGTAGGATGTTTACTTGTTGAAACACTTGGCCAGAGAGATTCAGAGATTTTTCTTCTATAAAATTCTGGATGTTGTTAATAAAAGACTCGCAGGGTACTTGGGTCTAACTTCTTTCTTGCTCTCCATTTCTTCTTTGATTGGCAATTGATCGGCAATCACATTTGCTGAGTTCTTGAGCTCCCCGGATTAAGCCAATATTAGTCTTGAGTGTGACGATATCTATCCCTCAAGCCAAAATTCCCAGAGGGTCATCATGTAATTAAAACATTTCCAAAATAGTCATCATGTTATATTCATAGTAATAAGTAAAGCTGTACCAGAGGCTATAAAGCTGTGGGGGAAAAAATAGGGGTCATTCTCCTTTAAATAAAATGTGGCACATTTTCTACTAAAAATGATTTTTTTTTGAAATAATAGGTAAGCTGTCCTTGTTATTCATAAACATCTTATTTATGCATCTTCACTGTTGTGATAAATTAGCTGGGTTTGTTTTATATTTCCCTACAGTTTACTTTAAATAATCCTTCACAGTCGTTCACCACAAGACCACATAAGGTTCTTTTTTTAATACCTAGAATGCTGAAATAGCATTTTGAGCACAGACTGTAATGCATAACAAGTGTAGTGTATTATTTCTTCTTGGGAATGCCATGCAAAAACTTGTTCCTCTCACATTGTCTGTTTTTAGTTTAATTCTTTAAAGCTGTTCTGTATTTTAAAAGGCGACATTCTTTGACCTTATAACTGCATACCACCCCAACTTTCCTTTCCCCATACACCCCATCACCCATATTCTAGCATAAGCATATCCTGAGTTTCGCTGCCACAAAATTCTAGCCATTTAAATGAGATTGTTAACATAGAACACTGCCCACCCTCTTTCCCACTATAACCATCTCTCAGTTCCTTCACCAAGCCTACTGAGTCTCTCAAAAGGCATTCAGTTATTATATCCACCCACTCTACCCAGTCCCTGAGTGCTGAATTTCAAGGACAGAGTGGGGATTTCAAATTTTAAAAACTGAAGGCTAATTTCCAATTGAAACAACCCAATACCGCCAACCACCCCAAACCCACCCATCCCACCACCACCATTGCTATTGCTACATATATGCCCAAATACAGACCATCATCGCATATGATACACCTGCTAAAGGAAAAGTATTTGGCCTCTTTGAATCTCATTTTAGGTGTGTCTTCTTATGCTGCAGACCTGATTGATACTGAGGAGCATAAAAATGTAAAAGTTCTTATTTATCTTTTAAATCATGTATTGTGAAAGCAAAGAGAATTTTATGAAATCATTCATTCAAAAAGCTATGCTGAGTACCAGCTCAGTGGAGGTGACAAGATAATAAGAACTAGGACATGATTTCATAAAGTTCACAGTCAAGTGGGAAGAGGCAGTCACATTACAACGATAAATGCCGTCTGGTAAAGGCTACGAGAGCAGGTGCAAAACACTCCACCAAGACATGATACTATTTCACATCTCCCTGCTTGCCCCTGCTGTTCCCTCTGCCCTAAACGACATTCCGCCTTACCTTTCTAAAGCACTACTCAAATCCTGTGTTACATCTTGTATTGGAATATCTTTATTCATGCTCCACCTTTGCAGAAAGAAGTACTTCCTCTTTTGTATGAACACTCATCTTTCTATGTGTTCTACATGATCTATATTATCACGTTAAATTATAGTCATTCGTTTACACATCTTCTTCCCTGTGTTAATCCTTGAGTCTGGGATCAGTGCCTCGCATAGTGCCTAGAAAATACCTCTTAAATATAGGCTAGCATTTACATTTATTTTTATACTTATATTTTTATAATATATAATTAATGTAAATATACAATATATATTTATACTTATATAATATATATAAAATTTGTATTTTATATATTAGCATATATATAACATTTATATATATGTGTGTGTGTATATATATATTTATGTTTGGACTGTACAACAAATTCTGTCAGGAAAAATCAGGGACTATTTATAGAAGAGAAGATATTTAGGAAGGAAAGAGGGAGAAATACACCCCATAAATGAGAACAGTACATGTAGAGGCACAAAGAGATGGGAAATACAGAATTGGGTCAGGAGTCAGGGCAAGGATTCAGGGTTTCAGAGTTTCAGAAGCATATAGTAGATGATTGGAGGGAGCTGTGAGAGGTTAGAAAATGAGATTGCTGAGGAAGACTGGGTAAATAGTGAAGATCTTCATAAAGCAACACCTAGAAAGGGAACATATTTCTTAGCACTGGTGCCTAACTTTTTTTTTTTTTTAACAGACTTTACTTTCTTTTTTTTAACAGTAGTTTTAGGTTCACAGAAAAATTGAGTAGAAAGTACTGAGAGTTCCATACATGCCCTTTCCACAGATGCATGCCCTCCGCCTTTATCAATAACCTCTGCTAGAGTGGTATAGTTGCTACAATTGATAAGCCTATGTTGACACATCATTAGCACCCAGAGTCCATAGTTTATATTAGGGTTCACTCTTGGTGGTGCAGTTAGAAAAACATGTGTCTATAATTATAGTATACAGGGTAGTGATGTAAGAATCTTTTGTACTCCATCTACTCATCCTTGTCTCTGCCCTCTAACTCCTGGCATCCCTGGAAAATTACTGTCGCCATAATTTTCCCTTTTTCAGAATGCCAGATAGTTGAAATTATATAGTTTATAGGCTTTGTGGATTGGTTCTCATTTGGTAATATGCGTTTAAGTTTCCTCCATGTCTTTTCACAGTTTGAGAGTCTGTTTCTTTTTAGTGCTAAAAAACATTTCATTGTCTGAATATACCACAGTTTATTCACCTATGGAAGGATGTCTTTGTTGCTTCTAAGTTTTAGCAGTTAGGAATAAAGCTGCTACAAATATCCATGTGCAGATTTCCATGTGGACATAAGTTTGCAACTCCTTTGGCTAAATATGAAGGAGTATGGAAACCGAACTGTCTTCCAAACTGGCTGTGACATTTCACATTCCCATAACCAGTGAATAAATGATCCTGTTGTTCCACATCCTTACCAATATTTGGCATTGTCAGTGTTCTGAACTTTGACCATTGTGATGGGTATGTAGTAGTGTTTAAACTTTTTAAAAGTCACAGAGCCTTTGAAATCTGAAAACATCCATAGATCTTTCCACAGAAAACGAGCGTTCTGTGTTTGCTTGTTTATTTGTTTGTTTGTTTGAGATGGAGTTTCCCTCTTGTTGCTCAGGCTGGAGTGCAATGGCATGATCTCAGCTCACTGCAGACTTCACCTCCTGGGTTCAAGCTATTCTCCTGTCTCAGTCTCCTGAGTAGCTGGGATTACAGACCCCCACCACCACACCTGGCTAATTTTTTTTTTTTTTTCTATTTTTAGTAGAGACAGGATTTCACCATGTTGGCCAGGCTGGTCTGGAACTCCTGACCTCAGGTGATCCACCCGCCTCGGCCTTCCAGGTGCTGGGATTACAGGCGTGAGCCACCACACCCAGCCAGAAAATCAACACTCTGAATGTATACTATTTTGTGGTTTTTGATGCCTTAGACTACCTAAAACTCTTCTGAGGTTGCCAGGAAAAAAAAAAAAAAAGTGCTTGTTTGGCTTTTCCTTGTTGGTAACTGAGAGTTGTGAAAGCTTATAAGGCCACATTTGTTTCAGAATAAATCTACTAAACTAGTTTAAAGTTCAGTTAACGGAGAAGAGATCAGAAATCAAGATGTGAGTTGAGTCTGGCAGTCACTCAATGAAATCACTTTACTCAAAAATTTTAGAGTCTTAATCATCTTTGGCTGTAGATATATTACTGTATTATATTGCCATATTGCTAAGATTCTTGGTTTCCATTAGATACAGCACCTTGACTCAGGTGCCATACATCTTTTTTATGTATGTTTTTACAGTACCTAGTTGAGTGCCTGTGCTAAGTAGTCACCTTTTGATAAACATTTGTTAAAGATGTAAGTAAAGTGCACCTAAACTAATAGAAAGGAGATAGATTATACATATGTAAACATTTTTTCTAGATAAATTATTTTGCCATTTTATGATCAATAGAATAAGGTAAACATTTAATCTGTTGCATGAAATTATAAAAAACCTTACATTAGGTTTGCAGGCTACATGCTACATGTTTGCATGCTTACATACTAACCTCTAGGACAGAGTCAACAAATAACATATACCATTACTCTCCATTTCCTCATCGATTAAAAACATAGCTTGTTGAGCACTATGGCAGCCAGCTTCCTTGTTGGCCCACATTATGGTTGGTCTGTGTGATCAACAGAATATGTCTAAAGTGATGGTAAATAATTTCTGAGACCAGCTTATAAAAGCTATATTCATCTATCTATCTGTTATCTCTCTCTCTCTTTCTCTCTCTCTCTCTATCTCTCTCTCTCTCTCTCATCTATCATCTATCTATGCCTATGTTTACCCCTACATCTGTATATTTGATAACAAGTCCTGGGAAAGTCAGTTGTCATGTTGTGAAAAAAGACCCACATGATGAAAAAATGAGGCTTCTGGACAACAGCTGGCAAAGGACTCGCTGCTAACAGCCATGCTGGTGAGCCACCACACATGTAGATGCTCCATCCCCAGTCAAGCCTTCAAATGACTACCACCTTTGCAGATATCTTGCAAGCAACCTCATTAGATTCCTTGAGCTAGAACCACTCAGGTAGGCTGCTTCCAAATTCCCAACCTGCAGAAACTAAGAAATAAGTGTTTGTTATTCTAACCTATGAAGCTTTGAGGTAATTTGTCATGCAACAATAGATAGTGAATGCAACTGCAGTATTCTTTGTTCTTTGCTCTGTGCTCTGAGGCCATCACTGAAGTTTTTACAACATCATAATCTAGGCAGCCTCCTCTGATCCATTGATGTTGGCAGGAGATAAAACTCATTTGCTAGCTGATTTTGAATGGAAGTCCAAGGTTGCTTTCCCATGTTTTATACCATCACTTGGTAATAACTAAGTTATCTTCCCACTGAGACTTTTTCCACTTACAACTTGCCAATCAGAATGTTAGGAACCTACACATATAAAAGCTTAGCAGAAAGTGACTGAAGACGTCACACAACCTGGGTTCACCAAGATCTAAAATTGATAATGGCAAAGGAATCCTTGTAGTTCAGTCCATCACAATAGGAGACCACAGAGAGGGGTGAAACTCAAATCTTACTGTGATGTCTTATGCATCCTTCTGGTGTCCTAGTTCCTTAGATTTTAAAGAAACAGCTAATCCATAGAAACTGCCATCCAGAGTAAGATTCTAAAGCTCATCCAGTTCTGCATTCTCCCTCCTATACCATGAATGAGTTGTGGGAAGTTATGGGTGGGAATGAAAGCAGAATATGACACAATTCTCAAAAACTTAAGGATGTTTTCTGTTTAGGCCTCACTGCCATTCACATCCTGCTATGCAGCTATTTTTTGTAGCTTTATGTAAACTTTTGGTGAGACCAGTTATGGTTTCTCCCTGCACTGTACCTTACGTTAAGATCTTCTATAAGCTAAAGAATTCTCCAAGGCAAGGCAAGGGTAGCTATACAGAAAGATTAAATAGAATTTCATTTCATGTGGGGGTTCCTGCGTTTAGAAAGTATGAAATGTTCTTTTCTAAGATTTATGTCTTATTCCAAAAATTTCTTTCATTAATGAGCTCTTTCTTTCAAATGGCTTTCAAGCAGATTCACTGGTGGTCATGAGATTGAGGAAAGAATGCAAGATAGGTTTTTTATTATGCTTTTTAAACTTTTGGAGAGTAGAGAATCAGTCTCCATGTATTACAGAAATAAGCAGAAAATTCATGAATTCAATTAAAAATGGTTCAAAATTTATTATTTTGAGTTTATTTACTTAACTTTTGAATACCAGCTTATTGCTGCACAGTATACATATGTGGTTTTCATTAACAAATACTTAGTGACTAGTTGATTGAAAGAAATAGTGGAGAAACAGGACAAGTGGGGGAGGCATTTAGTAGGTTTTCCTGTAAGAGCAGAAAATGATAGAGACAGGAAAGGGAGAAAGGGAAATGGTGTTGTTTGTGGTACACTCTGAGTGACTCTACATTACGGGACCTTATAGAGACCTCTGATAAGACCCTGAGAAAAAGACTGACATAGTTAGTAAAGAGAGAAATGATCTTTATTCACACAATTTAGGCTGGAATAGGTAGAAAGAGCCTTTAAATTATGAATTTTGCAGCAAGAAAACTTACTGAGGCAGTTTCTTAAAGCCCCAGAGAAATTATTATGGTTTTCATCTTCAGGTCGACATAGGCTTTGAATAGCAGCCTTAGAGAGTTTGAAGTTTCTTCTCTGTACTCTTATTCCTCCCTCTAGCCATCCAGTGTTGAAAACCTTTTCATTTCAGAGACCAATTGAGTATGTTTGCCAGAGAGAAAGTTTTTCACTAGACTCACTTCTCCCTTTTCTTTCTGACGCAGAAAGTTGGAGTCAGACCTCTGGCCAATAGGAGGGCATTGACAAATCCCTACACAGCCAGCACATAAAATATTTATACTCAGAGAAAGCCACACTAAGTAGTCAGCAGAGTATTTTGCAGCATAGAAGCCAAACACCTCTCTAAAAGAGTAGATTGTGTTCACAAAAGCTCCTGTCTATAGATTGAAATGTAAACTATGATTTCCATAGTGGAGTATTGCTTGATGTTCTTTTGACTGGTTCATGCCATAGGCTTCTAAAATCAGAGTCTGCTTGATTGAAGAAAGGGCAGATTTTGTTTGTTATTTGTTTACTTACTTATTTTTGCTATTATCAAAGACATCAATTTCTGGATGGGAAGGGTAGATTTCAAACAGTAAGTGAGAGTTCCCTTCCTAGGGAATAAAGCCATATACCCGCTGACCCACATGGTGGCCTTGGGTGGGAGTTTTGAGCCAAATTTCTTGTTTCACCGCCTTGACATTATTTGGAATTGTGGAAAGAGGAGCCGAGCTTTGATGTTGGAGACACTCAAAGGAAAGCAAAGGAAAAGGAGAAAAGTGCAATGAGTGTAGCACCACTGACCCTAGACAATGCTTGACTGGTCCTCTTGGCCCAGTCTCATATCCATGGCCTCTCCATCAGTAGCAAGAGGGCAGGAAGGGCCTTCCTTTTAGTTGAAAGCAGAGGGTGAGCTGAACAAGCAGTTCAGAGGGTCATTAGAAAGCATCAAAGGAGGCAGCCTCATGATGGTAATAAGACGGCTGTGAGGAAATAAAGTGGGCATTGATCTGCACTATCGAGTGTGACATTTTAACCGAAGCTAAAAGCCAAGAGCAAATCTGGCCCTCTTATTCATCTGCCTGCCTGTTTTAGTAAATTGTCTTCCCCCTCCCACAAAACCACTGGCCTCAGAGGTCACTTCATATTAGCTGGCTTGTTAATACTGAGGCAATCAATACTTAATCAACAAGTAATGGGATTTTGCAGTCATCCTGTATGATCTTTCAATAAAGCCCCGAATTCATCTCGGCCCGTTCCAAGCCTGACGAAAGGTGTGCAGTTGCAGCAGACCCTGGATTTGATGGTCTGATGCTCTTCAGCTGATCTGCATCTTATTAAGACACTAGGCAGCCACTGTCCTTCACCCCTTTGTTTCCTGATCCCCACGGAGAACAGCGTGGCATAGAATCCAAACATCTAAGATTTTACATGCCTCAGTAAGAAAATTCAGATTTCTTTGCTTCATAGGGTTCAGGCCTCATTGATAGCATTGTACAATTTTTACAAAATAGATAAATAAAGGACTGAAGAAGGAGGAGATGCAGCAAGCCAGGAAATTTAAAAGGGGAAGGTGGCTATTTTAATATATGATATTAAGCCAGGGAACTGAAATCCCCACATGTCCCAATTATTGAACACTGGGTTGCCCAAGCTGTTTGCTAAATGGACTCAATGAATGATGAAGGGGGAGGGATACAGAGCTCAGCATTGACTCTGAGCATCTGGCTTTGGGTACTGCCATAGAGAGTGAAATTGGTTTTGTGATTCAGGACAAAATTTTCAGTATCCCTGTGGTACCTTGAATATGGGTGTTGTCCACCTATACTATTGCAATAGCATTTAGCAGATGTTTAAAGGGGTTCCACAATAAGAGAGGGGAGGCTTTCCATGGGAAGACCTTGCTATCATCCTTACGTGGTCCCCCAAAGCAGGTTTTCTTTAGTGAGTTAACCTTTTGCCCTTGTCTGACTTTTCAGGCACCAAAAGTGGATCTTGACAGTGTCTGACTCAATGGTGCAAGTGATGAATAATACTGGAATGCTAATGTATTAATATAACTTTAAAGCAGATAAGTTATCAGGTGCTTGGGCTGACCAAAGTCCCACCAGTACATTCTTTCCTATCAGAAAAGAAGCTGAATTATTAGAATACTGACTGGCAATCACAGAACTTGATCAAAGGAAATTGAAAGATAATATGAACATTTAATGGCAACAGCATCTAGCACCATGATGCATGCGACTCCACAATAGGCTGTGCTTGCTGTTCTGCATTTACAATTATACTGCGTTTGTGAACACCTACCCCCTGATACGTGCATTATTTCATAGCAATCTAAAAAAAGCAAATATTAACAGCATCTCCATTGTACATGTGGATAGACTGAGATTTAGGAAGTGGTTGAATGGCTTGCCCAAGGTCATGTAGCTAACATTACAGGAGAACAGAGATCTGAATCCATACACACTGACCTCTGAGCTGTGTTATAACCACTAAGCCATATTCTGGCTCTGCCATTTACTAGCTGTATGACATGGAACACGGCCCTTAAAATCTTTCAGCCTTGGTTCCCTAATCAATAGAGTGGGAATATTCATGCCTATGATTGCCCTTGACTTGAGGATTTAATGAGTTACACAATTTAGGCCCTTAGTATAGAGTTTGGCTTATAGTCAACACTCACTAAACATCAGTTACTATTATGGTGTCACTGTAGCATCATCATATTCACATCGGCTTGTTGTGTTGTCTTTTCTCTTCCATTCTGCTTGGATGAGATCTGCCAACATTTCCCTCAGGAACACTTCTTTGTTTAGGGTGAAGGATGATCTACTATTCCCCTAAATTGTGCAGGCTTCCTTTAGCTATGTTTGTAACCTCAGTCATATAATATGTTCTGGCAGTCACAGGAGCTATTCTATATCTCTTTTTTGTTAATAGATGTATGAGGGGATTTGTTATGGGAATTGGGCCACATAATTATGGATGCTGAGAAGTCCACAAAATGCCACTGGCACGCTGGAGACCCAAGAAAGCTGGTGGTGTAATTCAGTCTGCGTCTAAAGACCTGAGAACTTGGAGGGTCACTGGTATGAGACTCCAAGTTCAAAAGGCTGAGAACCTGGAGTTATGACGTCTAAGGGTGGGAGAAGATGGATGCCACAATTCCAAAAGAGAAAGAGAACAAATTTGCCCTTCTTTCATCTTTTATTCTATTCAGGCCTTCAAGGGATTGGATGATGCCCACTTACATTGATGAGGACGATCTTCTTTCCTCAGTCTACTGATTCAAATGTTAATCTCTTCCCCAAACACCCTTAGAGGCACATTCAGAAATAATGTTTACCAGATCTTTGGGCATCCCTTAGCCCACTCAAATTGGCGTCACAACCAGCTTTTGGCTTTGTTGATTTCTCTATTAATTTCCTCTCTTCAATTTCATTGATTTCTGCTCTAATTTTTGTTATTTATTTTACTCTGTGTACTTTGGGTTTCATTTGCTTAATTTGGATTCATGTTTCTTATTCGTGGTCTAATAATTCCAACACTCCTGCCATATTTCACTCTGGTTATGATGCTTGTTTGACCTCCTCAAACTGTTTGAACTGCCTTTTAGTATGCCTTGTAATTGTTTTGCTGAAAGGTGGACCTGACCCTACTAGCTAAGAGGAACTGTGGCAAATAGGCATCTAGTAATGTAGTGGTAAGGTGCAGGGGAGGGGAAGTGTGCTTCAGTTGCGTCTCAGTCTTTTGGTAAGTCTATGCACCTGGTAAGTCTATGCACCTGGACTGTGAACTGTACCAGTTCTTCTTAGTATTTTTTCCAGATTAGATGTGACAGGAGAACTGGCAGGAGATTGATTTGTGAATTTCCCTTCCCCCAGGTCATTCAGGCTCTGATGGAAATCCCAGCACACTGGCTCTGGTAACAGTTTCTCCTGAGGGCAAGCCTTGTTCAGAAGAACAGGATGCTCTGGAGTATTTCAAAATGGTTCCTTTTCCCCTCCCACTGCTAGAAACACTAGAAAATTTTTCTCAAATATTCACTGTAATGACCTGGTAGAGCTCCCAGAGTCAAACTCATAAAAGTGTAGAGGCTCCCCTATGACTGGAATCCCTTGAGGTATTTTTTTAATATCTTTTTTTTTTTTCTCAGATGCCTTAAAAGAATTTGTGTAAGAACACTTCAGGTCTACCCTCTTCATAAATTTGTTACAGTAGGTAGCTGGCCAGGCATGAGTGGGACAGGAGAGGGCCCCCTGCCACCGACCCCACCAGGAATGTCAGGCGACCATCAGGTGATGGTCAGGCAGTTGTCACACTGCCTCTCTAAAATAATAATTGGTCACAGTCAGTGCCAGGGAAAGGCAGTTTCCTAGTAGATAAAAACACCTATAGCTGGTGATTGGCAGCTTCCCAATAAGATGTCAGGAGTTAGGCGAGTGGGTTCAAGCATGTGCATTAAGAGGCAAAATGGTAGAGTTTACCTGGTATATGCCCTTCCTGGGGCATTCGACCAGAAAAGGGACGAATACTTCAAGTGAGCGTGTGACAATTCCAGTGGTAGTGCATGCGGGCAGCCCACCCTAACGGGCAGAATCAAGGGAAATGGAAAGAATCAAGGGAAATAGAAGGCAAAATGCTGGAAGTATGCCAGCATGTAAAACCCAAAGTCAAAAGGTCAAACCACACACTTGCCCTCCAAGATGTCTGCTTAGTCCTCTTCCAAATGTACTTTCCTTCTTCTTGTACCTGCCCTAAAGCTATGGAATAAACTTCCATTCCTGCTCTAAAGCTTGCCTGGGTCTCTTCTTCTGCCTTATGCCCCTTCAGCTGAATTGTTTCTTCTGAGGAGGCAAGAATTGAGGTTGCTGCAGACCCGACCAGATTTACCACTGGTAACTCAGATAACTTCTGCTGCTGGTAACAAACTTGTAAGTGCATGATGTGTTGTTTTTAACTCCAGGCACAATATTGTACTATAGATACCTAGAACTTACTCATCTTGCATAATTGAAACTTTATACCTGTTGAACAGCAACTTCCTATTTCCTCATCCCTGCCAATCCCTGGCAATCAATATTTTACTCTTTGTTTCTATGAGTTTGATTTTTAGATAATTCACATAAGTAGAGCCATGCAGTATTTGTTGCCTTGGAGCTTTTAAACTCTGAGAGTTGTCTACCATGAGCCTCCAGTGATCTGTCCATTACTGTTCATGTTTTGCTGCCCTGGCGTTATTTCCTGTGGTGGTTTCTGCCTGTGGGTTTCTGCTCTGTTAAGTGGTGATTCTCTGCATCTATTGCATCTATTTCAGGTTCTGCAAATTTGGGTGCAGCACTTTTCCCTGGGACCTCATTTCTCTGATGGACTTAAGAAGAATTCATGATTCTTCAATTTGTTCAGCTTTTTAAATTGTTGTTAGGATGGATAGTAACTTTTAACGTCCTTACATGACAGATTGGAAGTCCAATAACAATCACTTTTAGTTGTATGGTTTTACTGTGTATGAGCCTATCAACTAACTTGTTTATTCCCTTATTTTACAGATGAGGAAATTTAACTTGCACATTATCATACATACATTAGAAGTAGAGTCCAAACTATAACCCATATCTCCTGTGTGTAGGGCAATGATTTTCTATGCTAACTGGGCCTGGTAGCCATGAAAGGAGAAATACGCACACACACACACACATATATACATACACATATACACATATATATTCATAATTTATCATTCAAGTTTGAGCATTGGTGTTCCAAGTTAAACTTCCCTCTGCACTGAATTGGAAATATGAAGAAAGTGAACACAGAAGATGAGGTTGGACAACTGGTGTTACCTGCGAGAGTCACCTATTGAGATAAAAACATCACATAAGACTTAAAAAATTGATTTTCCTTTTTTTCCCTTTTTTGCAAAGGCAAGAAGACAACTTGGAAAGTATTTCCCTTTCACTCGTTTATTTAATAAGCCTTTCTTTTTCTTGCATGTTGACTCTTGTTTTTTGTGCTCCCGTACTCATAGAGCATCAGTACAGAAGAAAATCTGTCTTTATTTCATGTTCCAAGTGTTCTAGCATGTATGTAGCCATTCAGATTGATGCAAGTAATTCCAGCAAACTTCAAGAAGTTAAATGTCAGGAATTAGGCAAGGCATATGCCTACACAGAAAGTCTACACAAAAGGGAGCCATGGCAATAAACTATACACCCTAGAGCTTAGCTCAGAGACCTGCTGACTATTGAGGGTCTTTCTTCTTTAGCACCAATATCAACAACATTCTTTTTCTCTTCCACCTGACTCCTCAGTGCTGTGATGCCCCTCCTCACTCTCTGATTACTCTCCAGGCTGCCTCTCCTGCAACTTGCCCTTTAGTAAACTGACTCTTCTTTTAGATTCCAAGCTGCCTCTCACTTCTTGATGTTGACCTCAAAAAAATTCAAATACTTGACATGTGTGCTCCAAGGGGCTGATGATCTTAGAGTCATCTGTCTTCTGGAACCTCCCAATACTTTCGAGGCAGTGAACCAGATGCCGGTGACTACTGTGGTTCTCCCGTAAAAAAAAAAAAAAAAAATAAGGCTTATCTCCCATTTTGCCTGGCAAAAATAGATAAATAAATACCCAGTTATCCAAGTAAATAATCCCTACGTCTTCCTTTCTCTGAGCAGAGCTCATGAATACTAATAAGTAGGCTCACCTAGTCACCCATTTTGAAGCATTACTGAAGAGAAATACAGGAAAGTCCAAAGATACTTGGGCTTCAGGGAAAGGGTATCTCAAAAATGACCTGCGAATATGTTTAGCTTGATTTTTTCAGGGCTCTAGTCTACAGGGCAGTCTGAATTTTCTGGCTTTTCAACAACTTGCAAGAGAAATGGTTCTTCAGTTTTCCGGAGATACCAATTCGAATATCAAGAAAAATGCAAAGGACTTAAAGTGACTTGCAGAAAAGGAAACAGTATCTATGTGCTGAATATTTTCAATTCCACCCCCAGTCCTGCCCAGATGCACTCTCTATCCCTCTCTATCCTGCTCTGGGCAGAGGAAGTCGATTGATATGTGGCGTACTTCAATGGAATCCTTCCTTCTCTGGCTTGTAGTTGGCTTTGGCTAGTGGCAGGATCTGCAAGAGATCTGACAGCAAGTCAAGAGTGGGGTGGATATTTTATTCCTTCAGCTCCATCCCTGTGGGTCACTTAGGGTTGACTGTGCTTTTCTGCTGAAGACCACAGTTCCTGTTGAACAGCTCTCTCTCCAAGCTGTGGCCAGTCTCTCTGGGTTCTATAACCACCCCCTTTCTTTGTCCATTCAGGTTTAGGAGTGGTAATAGCTCCCAACTACGGCTAGTCCCAAAGTGCTACACAAAGCCTTGAGTTTCCCACATTCCTGCCCTTTGGATTGTCCCTCATTTCAAGCTTTTAAACATTCTTCTATTTGAGCGTGCTGTCAATGACCCTAACTGATAGCATGAATAATAATAAAACATCGAGTAAGAGAAAATGCCTAAAGACTCTTAAGATCTAAATAAAATTTAAATTTTAGAGGGCTTCTTGAAAGGAAGAAAATGTTATACTCTATTGTAGATTACCTTCTAACTTGACAGAACCCTCTGATGTGAGCTATGAATTGAATATATGTTTATATTTTGGAAGACGATGGTGGTAAACTTAGAAATTAGGATGAGTATCACATGTGAAAATAAATGATGCTGTGAATGGCATACTTCTCTAGTGATTATGATAAAGCCCCAACTCTTAATTTGGATAAATTGCTAACAACCCAACTTAGCGCACCCATTTGCGGTAATCATTATTTTGCTGACTTGGCTCTATGTCTGGCTTGCATTTCAATAGTGAATTCAAAGCCTATAAGCATTTAAGGGCTTTCTTGCTAAACATCTTCCTATTCACAGGGAGCCCACACCCAGAATCAGAATGTCCCTATGCCTGGGCTATATTTCTAGTAAAACATTAAGGACTTTTGAAGTATGCTTTAACTATTAAATGCTATCAAATATCTTTTGAATCAGTCACTGAAGTGGGTTATAAAATTAAAAAGCATTTATTTCAAAACTGAGACTATTAACCAACTGCCTATTGACACACTGAACCATATCCAGATAGAATCCATAATCCCAGCATAAACTCACTCCTTGCTTTGTCACCAGGTGCACAAGGCGAGAATGAGAAAGAGTATGTGCATCAAATGAGTCTCGTCCTACCACTATCTGAATGTCTTTCTGAGGATCAGCCAAATTAGCAAGCTGAAATATTAGGATTGATTTCCCCCATTGGCCATTCTTGTGAGTTAGGAGATTCCCTCAGTCAATTGAGAAAAAGAGCCTTGGTTTGGGAGTTTTATTCCTAGCTGTTACTAGCCAGCTTGAGTGTTTTTAAAAAGTCGCTTAACCTCTCTGAACTTTTGTTTTCTTATATAAAAAATGGAACATGTGCTAAAGTTATTTTCCACACTGAAGCAGCCTGGCCACGTCCCTCCAAATGTTTGTGGGCTCCATTTCTCCATAGTGGTGTTACTCCAGTATCTCTTCAGTGGTGTCTGGAGTGTATCAGGGCATGCATTTGCATGTCTGGATGTCTCAAGGTATTTGGGAGAAAGAGCTACTCATTTTGAGCATAGATACTTAGTCCCCAAAACACAATGGTGCCCACCTCTGCTCTTCAGAAACCAAGCTCATCTGCTGGCTTAATATCAGCTTGACCCTCCAAGTCTGTGTCTGTATTCCAGGCCAACTTTGATTTCATTTTCAGCTGAATTGTCTATTTTTTTTTGACATGATAGATTATAAAGCAAACTTGAAGGGACTCTAAAATTGTTCTGGGCAGTGTTTTAGCAGGGGCCTTGAACTTCAGTGGAAGAAAGCCAGTCATACATTCTGCATGTATTTCACCAAGGTTGACAGTAGCTAATGCCTCTGAGCCTGCCTTCTGAAGACACCTTTAACTGAGAAGAGCTCAGATGAAGGAAAGGGCAAGCTATGGGAAATGAATATCTGGCAAATCCAACAGTGTTATAATTGTGTCCAATACCAACCATGTCCTGACTAAATATTTCATGCTTTCCCCAATCAGATATCACCTAACCTCCAGCTGTTCTCTTCAGCAGAGATAAATTCACCTTTATGGGCTGACGCATTAACATGGGGTTAATGCACTTTATGAAAAATTTGTTTTCAATTGCTTGTATATTCACCTCCTCCTTTTTCTCTCTCTCCCTTCTTCCCGTCTCCCTTTCTCTCTCTTCTCTTCACCATCCTATTCCATCCTATTCTTAATTGGAGACATAGATTTTACCCAAAAGTACCAGTCTGAAAGCATTTTATCCCCTTCCAGCCCCAGGATTCACACTCTCTACAGGTTGAAAGTGACTGCAACTTGGTTCCCTAACTATGAGACCTTCCAGCAGCAGACCATAAGCCTGGCTAGACAAAAGACACTGTATTGCATGTCGGCACTGTTGGTATTCTTTTCTTTTGTCGAGTTCTTAGCTAACCTGTTTAGGTGAATAGATTTCATGGCTGCTGAATCTTTTTTGGTGGCTTGCTCCTTATTAAAATGCACTCTTCTTAAACCTATTATGGTTTTATTTTCCTTAAACTTTAGGTTGTCAGATACTAATATTGCTATCCCCTTCTTTTTGGCTAGTATTTACATTGCATATCCTTTCCCCCCTTTAAATTTATAACATGGATTTGTTGAGGAGCGCTCTTTCAAGTAATATGTACCTTTACCTGTTTAATACAATCTGAAAATATCTGTATTTTAATGTAAGAGTTTATGTACTTACTGTGCATTTGTGCTTCATGCATTTGTGCTTAAGTACAATTTAATTATTGCATTTACTTTGCTCACTGATACATTTTGGATTATTCTTACCATTATATTTTGTGCTAGCTGTTTACCATCCTTTTCTTTTTCTCCTTTACTTCTGTTTGATTGAAGAAGTTCTTCATATTTATCTCCAGTCTTCACCATATACTTTTCTCCTATGATGACTTGATATCTATGTATTTCATTTCAATTTATTTAATGAGTGTCATTAATTTTGTAACCTACTTACATGACTATAATTTTAAAATATGTCTATACTAACTCATTTTTTTCTATTTTTGTCCTAAAGTACTAGAATAATTCTAGCACAATCTAGCTAGCCAATAAATATCTTATTCTTCTTGATTTTATAGTCTAGAATCATAATTTTACTTATATTAACCTAAAAATGGGGATTTTAAAAATGATTGATATAAACTTAAATTATTGATAACTTCAGTCAATTTCTGTGCTCTTCACAATTTAGTTTTTCTCCTAAAATTTTCTTACAGTTTATTATATATGTATATTTATTTTATATATATTTTATATAATATATTATATATATATAGATATATATTGCAGAAGCATATGTTAGTCATTCTTTTAATAAGGGCCTATGTGGGAAAAAGCACTTTTAATCTTTGTATGGATAAAACTATAATTACTTTGTCCCTATTTTTGAAAGAAAGTATAGCTAGGCATAAAAGTCTAGGGTTGAAAGTTACTTTACCTCAATTCACTGAAGTTAAGAATCCGCTATCTTCTGGCCTCTATTGTTACTGATGGGACCTATTTACAAAAACAAACAACAACAAAAACCTGTAATTTCCTCTTGGTAATATGTCTTATTTTTATGGGCACTTTTAAGATTAGTTAATTAATGTATTTATCTACATTAAAAGATACATGTTGAAGTATGAAATTATTGCTCCATGTTGAATGAACATGCTTTTCTAAAAAGATAAGGTGAGTACCCAATGTTTCAAAATGTTAAGTGTCAAAAATGAAGATGAACAAACTAAAAAAAAAAAATTTATTCTAACAACACAGAAAAATCTACTGTTATGTATATTTTATTGTACTATGTGGCAGCATCTTTCCAAATTAATAAGTAAACACTTACATTACATTTTTAATGGTTTTATAGGAGAAACACATAGACTTTAGCTAGAAGTAGTCACTGAAATGTCAGGAAAATCACAAGCATCATCAAGTTTCATTGTCCTAATACTCTGTAAATTCCTTAAGGATGCAAGAAAAGAATAATGTTATATCCATTTAATATTTTGAGGAAATGAATGGGTCGAATAAGAATAAATAATGAATCGAGTGTATAAATAAATGAATGAGTAAGCCTAAACAAATGAATAACTGGTCATGTGAGCAAGAAAACAAGTCACTCTATTTTTTTTTTTTTTTTTTTGAGAAGGACTGTCGCCCAGGCTGGAGTGGAGTGGCGCAATCTCCACTCACTGCAACCTCTGCCTTTTGGGTTCAAACGATTCTCCTGCCTCAGTCTCCTGAGTAGCTGGGATTACAGGCGCCTGCCTCCATGCCCGGCTAATTTTTTTGTAATTTTAGTAGAGACAAGGTTTCAATATGTTGGCCAGGCTTGTCTTGAACTCCTGACCTCGTGATCCGCCTGGCCTCAACCTCTCAAATTGTTGGGATTACAGTCTTGAGCCACCTCGGCTGGCCAACAAGTCACTCTTGATCGTTCTCTTGCCCATCTCCTAAATCCTGTGATTGGAGGGAATGATTCTCCTAAGACCCACTAAGCCTCCTAATGATGATCAATTATGTCCCATTATAATGCCAAAGTATGAAACCTCAATATTTAGAGCATCCTGTTGTATGAAGAGTGGCTGTATTGCTGCCTTTCGTATTTTTTCTCGGGTCCTGAAATCATTTAGAGGATCTTGAAAGTTTTTCAAGAATGAGTTATTCTCTATTTTGTTTAGATAGGACTGTGAGTCCTCTTGTCCTTTTGTTTATACATTGACCAGAAATGTGCACATTTGGGTGTGCACACATAACATACACATGTCATCATATTATTCACACTGACCCCAGCACAAATATTTCTGTATGGAGTTTAAGCATAACCTAGACACAGGGGACCTATATTTTTCTGGTGATTGGGAATTGCTAAAAGGGTTAGTATTCCTGTGTCGGGGCCAGAATACAATACTCTAAAGATGCAACATTAAATGACATTAAAATTTTGCTTTGGTCTAGTACATCTGCAGTGGAAGAAACACTGTTTCTTGTCCAGACATTGGATATCTGCAATAAGCCATTCCACTTGTAACTAAGAAAACCAGGAAATAGATTGTGGACAACATTTGAGTTTCATCTCTACTGCTGGAAAGTAATTTAATGTTCGCCATCAGTTGATGGTTGGTAGGTAAGGGCTAACACATATTTTGAAAATTGTCATTATTTAAAATGAAATAGTCAAATTTAATTTCAATCAATTAGAAATGTTTAATAAGTAGTTATAAATCTTAGAAGAGTAAAGGACTCTCAAAAGAGCATCTCATTCAGTGTCCCATAGTCCTGCAGGTAAAATGTTATTCTTTATTTCTCCTGTGATAACACTATGTTTCAGGCACTGTGCTAGGCTCTAGTGAATAAAATACAAATTCTGTTAGTCACATTAGGATTAACCTTCTATAGATAACAAATCTGATATGCCTCATAAAATGTAAAAGGTGTAGCCCACAGACATAGGGCCAATAAATAATGGCAAAATGGGTAGAATAGATGCTTTCTGCAGATAAATGGCCTGAAGTCTGCTTTATACAAAGAAAATATGACATATATTAACTGACATTAGTATAAGAAGGTTTTCAAACTGAGTTCCCAGATATCAAAACAAAAGTAATGCAGATGCCCATCTTCAGCTCATTCCTTTTAATAGTAATAGTTGTTAATATTTAAAATGTCCTCATTGTGTCTCAGAGATGTTCTTACCTCTTTATATATATTAAATAATTTGTTTGTCCTCGCAACCCAATGGAATGAGTTGTTAAACCCATCTTACAGAGGAAAAAACAAAACTGAAGGCACTAATTTTATATGTAACTTGCTCCAACGTAACAAAGTTTATGATTGGCTGAAGAGGCTCTAATATCCTGGTTCTTGACCACTCTGTCATCCAGCCTCTCAGGAGAATGTTCAATTATGTTACATGGGCAATAAGATTTTCAAATCATGAATAAATAATATGCCTAATTTTTTGCTACATCCTATTTTTTAAAATTCTTTGAAAAATCTATGTTTTCAGTTATATTAATTAGAAGACCTCATTTCTTAACTATAACGAACGCACTGAGTCTCATTTCTTTTTGAAAATGGGTACTTTTTTTACATTTAAATTTCTCAGATCATACTTACACATTTAGTCATTCGTACATTTCTTGTCAAGGTTATAAATTTCAGAATACCTTAAGATAAGGGACCTCATAGGTTTAGAACCTATTCACTGGGAACCAGTATGCCCCACTGCTTTATGATGCAGCCTAGATCCTTGCAGATAGTTCTCCAATTCTTAAAGTTAGATGATCATGAGACTAAATGCATTCGAAAAACAAAGATGTGCTATTTGTTCTCCATCTCTTAACATCTGTATTTTAGTAGTTTTTTTTTTGTAAGTGCTCTATTATTTTTCTGAAAAAAAAAAAAAAAAAACTAAATAATTTTCACTTCATTTTTCTGTACTTTGGAATGATCTCACCAAGAAGTAGATGGGCTTTTTTGCCTATAGTGAACACAGAATTATTTCAGCTGGGTAAATTTATTTCATTTTTATCTCCAATATTCATGTATCTTGTGAAAACCTGCCTACCGTCTGCAACTCCTGAGACAACAAAAATGAAGGAAAGAAAGGAAGAAAGAAGGAAGGAAGGAGGAAGGAAGGAAGGGAAGGAAAGGAAGGAGAAGAAAGAAAGGAGCCAGACAGAAAAGAAAGAGAAAGAAAGAGAAGAAAAGAAGAAAGGAAGTAAGGAGAAAAAGAGAAAGAAGAAAGAAAGGGAGAAAGAAAGAAAAAGACAAAGGAAGCAAGAGAGGAAGAAGGATAAAAAAAAACAGAGAAATAAATCACAAAAAAATGAAGAAGAAAAAAAAAACAAAGCAACTAACGTAAGAAAAAACGAAAGACAAAGATAAAAAGAAAAAAAGAAGAAAAAAAAAAGAAAAATAAAGAAAAGAAAGAAAGAAAGAAAGAAAGAAAGAAAGAAAGAAAGAAAGAAAGAAAGAAAGAAAGAAAGAAAGAAAGAAAGAAAGAAAGAAAGAAAGAAAAGCGAGTCAGCCAACTCTAACTCTTTTAGGCATATGCAAGTATCACATCCAGCAGATTGTGCTTTTAGTTCTGGGAAATTAAAATTAATAGTAACATATTATATCTATGGTTATAGATTAAAAACGGAACCATATCGTCAACTTATCAAAGAATAACAGACTCTTTCAGAGTGGCAACCAAGTCCCATGTGCGTTTATGACCTATGTAACATAGTGCTCAATACATAGTAGGTAATCAGTACTCTTTGGCTGATTTGTTTCATGTATTACTATAAACGACATGTCATTTAGTGAAAACGCTAATATTTATTCTTAGCCTATCCACATCATTTCAGTGTTAGCAACATCATGGATCACAATCTTCAATCTCTGATTGTACTTAAGGTTGATCATAAGTAGAAAGACTTTGGCCTCTGGGACTATGATTTTCAGCTAGTACATTCTATCTAAACAGTGAAGCCATTGTGTGCATAAGAAGAAACAGCATTTGCAAGACTATCTCACTGCAAAATGCAAGACAAAGTTCTTAAGATTTTTATTTAAATAATTAGTTTTATATAACAAATTTAGGGAACACGTGCATTACAAAACAAACCTTTTTATCTCAACATGAAGTAGTCAGTGATAAATTTCTTTGGAACATTGAGAATGAAATAAATTTAAGAGTGTTCTGTAGAAGAAGTTCAAATGTAGGGAAGGCCCTTGTGGTAGATACTGCTCGTTATTCCCCAATAAGTACACTTCCCTTTTCTTTCAGTCAAAATTTTAGATTTGTTTCCATTTCTGGTATGGCTGAACAAGCTCCTACTGCCTGACACTCTTGGAGATAACACTTATAAACTGTGGGAAAAAAATACAGAGAGACAATGACTCAAATGTACTAGAGACTGAACAAAGCAGGCAGATTTGGGAGTGAAGTGACATGATAAAAATAAAAGAAAGACTGATTGATTTTTCCATTTGCGATGACTTTTAAACTGAGGGCGAGCCACAGTTGGCATTGAGCAAGGTACTTAAAACTGATGGAAAAACAGGCTCTCTGACGTTAAGGACTAAAGGAAAGAGTTTGAGGCAGATGCAGTAACTGGAAAGTAGTGCTTCATCAAAGAAAAGAGAGACAAAAAAAAAAAAAAAAAAAAAAAGAACTCCAACTTCTGTGCATATACTCTGCTTAAACCTCTGACTTTACTCTGAACCATGCATGGACAGAATAAATTCCAGCTAAAAATAAAAGCAGTGAACTGGGATTTGACCTGCAGCTCAAGAGAGAGAATTTTAGTTTGAGTCTGAACAACTAAAATGAAAATATGTATATATCTGAAGAAATATAACAACACAGTATCTTCATAAAAATATTTAAAAATTTACAATGTTTAGAATACATTTTAGAATTACTTGACATATAAACAACCAGGGAAATGCCACTAGTTGACTCCTCTTAAGAAGTTACTCATTCTTTTTTTTTTTTTTTTTTTTTGATGGAGTTTCACTGTTTTACCCAGGCTGTAGTGAACAGGCAGGATCTTGGCTCACTGCAACCTCCACTCCCCTCCAGCTTCAAGTGATTCTGGTGCCTCAGCCTCCTGAGTAGCTGGGATTACAGGTGCCTGCCACTACCCCCAGCTAATTTTTGTATCTTTAGTAGAGACGGGGTTTTGCCATGTTGGCCAGGCTGGTCTCGAACTCCCTGACCTCAGGTGAACCACCACCTCATCCTCTCAAAGTGTTAGGATTACAGGCATGAGCCACCATGCCTGGTCAAAAGTTATTCATTCTTGAGAGAAAAGACACTCAATGGAAATGGTTCTTTGATGGCTGGGATATCAGAATTAACGGATAATTATAACTATGAACAATGGTGTAAAGAACAATAGGCTTGTAATTAATTAATAAAAATGGATTGTTCAGCAGACATAAAAACTTATAAAAGTATCAAATGGAAATTCTAGAACTAAAGGAACTATAACATATAAAATTAAAATTTAACTGGATGGGCTTAACACAAGAATGGAGATAACAGAGGAGAGTCAGTGAGCTTGTATATAGGTCAACAGAACCTGAAGAATGGAGATGATAAAAGATGAAAAGAGTAAGTATAGCCTCAGAGAAATGTAATTTAATAACAAAGGGTCAAATGTACATGTAATTGGAGTCCTAAGAAAGAAGAGATAGGCTAAAAAAACTATTTGAAAAAATAATAGCTGCAAATTTTTGAAGTTTGGCAAAAGACATAAATTTACAGAATCAAGATGCTTAGAAAACTGGCCGGGTGCGGTGGCTCAAGCCTGTAATCCCAGCACTTTGGGAGGCCGAGACAGGCAGATCACGAGGTCAGGAGAGCGAGACCATCCTGGCGAACACGGTGAAACCCCGTCTCTACTAAAAAAATACAAAAAACTAGCCCGGGCGAGGTGGCGGGCGCCTGTAATCCCAGCTACTCGGGAGGCTGAGGCAGGAGAATGGCGTAAACCCGGGAGGCGGAGCTGGCAGTGAGCTGAGATCCGGCCACTGCACTCCAGCCTGGGCAACAGAGCGAGACTCCATCTCAAAAAAAAAAAAAAAAAAAAAAAAAAAAACAAACAAACAAAAAAAAGAAAACCACAAGCAGGATAAGATATGAGGGAAAACATGGACAGGTGCATCACAGTCCAACTACTGAAAACCAAAGATAAAGAGGTTACAGATTTTCTGCTGGCTGTATGATTGCCTGAAACGAAAACTACATTTGCCAGTCTCTTTCATAACTAGGTGGGTCCACGTGACTAAATGTTGACAAATTGCATGTAAGGAAAAGTGAGGTATACAATTCCTACAGTGTGCCTTTATAGAAAGATGTGCACTTTCTTCCCCTTTTGGTTTTTGTGCTGCCTGAAGAGTAATGTGGTGGCAACTCATCTTCAACTCTGAAAAAGAGTAACAACCTAGAAATAGCAAAGTAACCACTGAGAAGTAACCTGGGATTTCTAACGTCCAGAGCACCATTCTGGTTTGCGATAACCTCTGTCTTAGTTTGTTCTGTGTTGTTATAACAGAATACCAGAAACTGAGTAATTTATAAGGAACAGAAATGTATTTTTCACACTTCTGAGATTGTAAAGTTCAAGATCAAGGTGCCAGTCAGTTAGAGACCCATCTCTCTGCTTACAAAATGGCTGCTTAAATGGTGCATCTTCTGGAGTGAAGGAACACTGTGTCTTCGTTTGGCAAAAGAGCAGAAGAGCAAGCTGGCACCAGCTCCCTCCATCAAACCCCTTTATAAGGGTACTTAATCTCATTCACCAGGAAAAAGCCCTCATGGACTAATAAGCTCTTAGGGGTCCCACTTCCTAATATTATCATATTGGTAACACCTAGATTTTGGAGGTCACACAAACTATAGTAACCTCAGAGCAGCAACAGACCACCAGCCTCAGAACGGGGTACGGCACACAAATGAACTTGCATCTTTTACCTTTGAGGAAAAACAACAGTTTTATCTACTGCTTTTGGTTTTTCTGATGATGAAATCAAATCTAAATCTATATTAACACACGTGAAAACATCTTGTATCAGATTCAGGTCACACTTACATAGGGAAAAAGCAAAAACACGAATAAACCAGAAGTCTGGCAAAGATGTAAGTAGATTTTTAATTTTTTTTTTTTTACTTTATTAAGATAAGAAGTTGTTAGTGCTGTTCTCTTTGGTATTTTTCACAAGCTTAATGTAAGCAATTTTTGGTTGTTGTTAAATGGCTCACAGGAGTTTTCAATCAATCAACTTCAAAAAACAAAGAGAAAAGAAAGTTATAAACATAGTTGAAGAGCTTATTTAACTTCTTCATGTTTCTCCCATCTTGGTTTTCTTATAAATTAAAGTCAATGCCCATTCACTGTCTCTCACCTGTTCTGATCTAACTTCTACCTGAGATCTTGGCTGGCCATGAGGTTTTGCTGAGCCTTCATTTCTTCTGACTAGACAAGCAAGGCTTTATTACATTGGAACATAGGAAATGTGGATTGTTTTTTTCATTTTGTGTTGGAATAGAACTTCGATCCCCAACAGGAGTGTAGATGTTTTATGCATCCTTTTGTATATTTGCCTGAACTGACCATATCCTCATAGGATTTTCAGCCTCTGCCATCAACCCTCCCTTGGTGAGATAGTTACACTTTTTTTTTTTTTATTATTATTATACTTTATGTTCTAGGGTACATGTACACAATGTGTAGGTTTGTTACATATGTATACATGTGCCATGTTGGTGTGCTGTACCCATTAACTCGTCATTTACATTAGGTGTATCTTCTAATACTATCCCTCCCCCCTCCCCCCCACCCCACAACAGGCCCCTGTGTATGATGTTCTCCTTCCTGTGTCCAAGGGATCTCATTGTTCAATGACCATCTATAAGTGAGAACATGCGGTGTTTGGTTTTCTGTTCTTGTGACAGTTTGCTGAGAATGATGGTTTCCAGCTACATCCATGTCCCTACAAAGGACATGAACTCATCCTTTTTTATGGCTGCATAGTATTCCATGATGTATATGTGCCACATTTTCTTAATCCAGTCTGTCACTGATGGACATTTGTGTTGGTTCCAAGTCTTTACTGTTGTGAATAGTGCCTGCAATAAACATACATGTGCATGTGTCTTCATAGAAGCATGATTTATAATCCTTTGGGTATATACCCAGTAATGGGATGGCTGGGTCAAATGGTATTTCTAGTTCTAGATCCTGGAGGAATCGCCACATTGTCTTTCACAATGGTTGAACTACTTGACGTCCCACCAACAGTGTAAAAGTGTTCCTATTTCTCCACATCCTTTCCAGCACCTGTTGTTTCCTGACTTTAATGATTGCCATTCTAACTGGTGTGAGATGGTATCTCACTGTGGTTTTTGATTTGCATTTCTCTGCTGGCGAGTGATGATGAGCATTTTTTCATGTGTCTGTTGGCTGTATAAATGTCTTCTTTTGAGAAGTGTCTGTTCAAATCCTTTGCCCACTTTTTGATGGGGTTGTTTGTTTTTTTCTTGTAAATTTGTTTGAGTTCTTTGTAGGTTCTGGATATTAGCCCTTTGTCAGATGACTAGATTGCAAAATTTTTCTCCCATTCTGTAGGTTGCCTGTTCACTCTGATGGTAGTTTCTTTTGCTGTGCAGAAGCTCTTTAGTTTAATTAGATCCCATTTGTCAATTTTGGCTTTTGTTATCATTGCTTTTGGTGTTTTAGACATGAAGTCCTTGTCCATGCCTATGTCCTGAATGGTGTTGCCTAGGTTTTCTTCTAGGGTTTTTATGGTTTTAGGTTTAACATTTAAGTCTCTAATCCACCTTGAATTAATTTTGGTATAAGGAGTAAGGAAGGGATCCAGTTTCAGCTTCCTACTTATGGCTAGCCAGTTTTCCCAGAACCATTTATTAAATAGGGAATCGTTTCCCCATTTCTGTTTTTGTCAGGTTTGTCAAAGATCAGATGGCTGTAGATGTGTAGTATTATTTCTGAGGGCTCTGTTCTGTTCCATTGGTCTATATCTCTGTTTTGGTACCAGTACCATGTTGTTTTGGTTACTGTAGCATTGTAATGTAGTTTGAAGTCAGGTAATGTGATGCCTCCAGCTTTGTTCTTTTGACTTAGAATTGTCTTGGCAATGCGGGCTTTTTTTTGGTTCCATATGAACTTTAAAGTAGTTTTTTCCAATTCTGTGAAGAAAGTCATTGGTAGCTTGATGGGGATGGCATTGAATCTACAAATTACCTTGGGCACTATGGCCATTTTCACGATATTGATTCTTCCTAACCATGAGCATGGAATGTTCTTCCATTTGTTTGTGTCTTCTTTTATTTCACTGAGCAGTGGTTTGTAGTTCTCCTTGATGAGGTCCTTCACATCCCTTGTAAGTTGGATTCCTAGGTATTTTATTCTCTTTGAAGCAAATGTGAGTGGGAGTTCATTCATGATTTGGCTCTCTGTCTGTTATTGGTGTATATGAATGCTTGTGATTTTTGTGCATTGATTTTGTGTCCTGAGATGTTGCTGAAGTTGCTTATCAGCTTAAGGAGATTTTGGGCTGAGACGATGGGGTTTTCTAAATATACAATCATGTCATCTGCAAACAGGGACAATTTGACTTCTTCTTTTCCTAACTGAATACCCTTTATTTCTTTCTCTTGCCTGATTGCCCTGGCCAGAACTTCCAACACTATGTTGAATAGGAGCGGTGAGAGAGGGCATCCCTGTCTTGTACCAGTTTTCAAAGGGAATGCTTCGAGTTTTTGCCCATTCAGTATGATATGGGCTATGGGTTTGTCATAAATCGCTGTTATTATTTTGAGATACATTCCATCAATACCGAATTTATTGAGAGTTTTTAGCATGAAGGGCTGTTGAATTTTGTCAAAGGCCTTTTCTGCATCTACTGAGATAATCATGTGGTTTTTGTCTTTGGTTCTGTTTATATGATGGATTACATTTATTGATTTGTGTATGTTGAGCCAGCCTTGCATCCCAGGTATGAAGCCCATTTGATCATGGTGGATAAGCTTTTAGATGTGCTGCTGGATTCAGTTTGTCAGTATTTTACTGAGGATTTTTGCATTGGTGTTCATCAGGGATATTGGTCTAAAATTCTCTTTTTTTTTTTTTTTTTTGAGACGGAGTCTCACTCTGTCGCCCGGGCTGGAGTGCAGTGGCCAGATCTCAGCTCACTGCAAGCTCCGCCTCCCGGGTTTATGCCATTCTCCTGCCTCAGCCTCCCAAGTAGCTGGGACTACAGGCGCCAGCCACCTCGCCCGGGCTAGTTTTTTGTATTTTTTTAGTAGAGACGGGGTTTCACCGTGTCAGCCAGGATGGTCTCGATCTCCTGACCTCGTGATCCGCCTGTCTCGGCCTCCCAAAGTGCTGGAATTACAGGCTTGAGCCACCGTGCCCGGCCTAAAATTCTCTTTTTGTGTGTGTCTCTGCCAGGCTTTGGTATCAGGATGATGTTGGCCTCATAAAATGAGTTAGGGAGAATTCCTCTTTTTCTATTGATTGGAATTATTTCAGAAGGAATGGTACCAGCTCCTTCTTGTACCTCTGGTAGAATTTGGCTGTGAATCCATCTGGTCCTGGACGTTTTTTGGTTGGTAGGCTATTAATTATTGCCTCAATTTCAGAGCCTGTTATTGGTCTATTGAGGGATTCAACTTCTTTCTGGTTTAGTCTTGGGAGAGTGTATGTGTCCACGAATTTGTCCATTTCTTCTAGGTTTTCTAGTTTATTTGCATAGAGGTGTTTATAGTATTCTCTGATGGTAGCTTGTATTTCTGTGGGGTTGGTGGTGATATCCTGTTTATCATTTTGTTGATCTTTACAAAAAAACAGCGCCTGGATTCACTGATTTTTTGAAGGGTTTTTTGTGTCTCCATCTCCTTCAGTTCTGCTCTGATCTTAGTTATTTCTTGCCTTCTGCTAGCTTTTGAATTTGTTTGCTTGCTTCTCTAGTTTTTAATTGTGATGTTAGGGTGTCAATTCTAGATCTTTCCTGCTTTCTCTTGTGGGCATTTAGTGCTATAAATTTCCCTCTACACTCTGCTTTAAATGTGTCCCAGAGATTCTGGTATGTTGTATCTTTGTTCTCATTGGTTTCAAAGAACATCTTTATTTCTGCCTTCATTTCGTAATGTACCCAATAGTCATACAGGAGCAGGTTGTTCAGTTTCCATGTAGTGGAGCAGTTTTGATTGAGTTTCTTCATCCTGAGTTCTAGTTTGATTGTACTGTGATCTGAGAGACAGTTTGTTATAATTCTCTTCTTTTGCACTTGCTGAGGAGTGCTTTACTTCCAACTATGTGGTCAATTTTGGAATAAGTGAGATGAGATGCTGAGAAGAATGTATATTCTATTGATTTGGGGTGAAGAGTTCGGTAGATGTCTATTAAGTCTGCTTGGTGTAGAATTGAGTTCAATTCCTGGATATCCATGTTAACTTTCTGTCTCATTGTTCCATCTAATGTTGAGAATGGGGTGTTAAAATCTACCATTATTACTGTGTGGGAGACTAAGTCTCTTCGTTAGTCTCTAAAGACTTGCTTTATGAATCTGGGTGCTCCTGTAATGGGTGCATATATGTTTAGGATAGTTAGTTTTTCTTGTTGAATTGATCCCCTTACCATTATGTAATGGCCTTTTTTTCTCTTTTGATCTTTGTTGGTTTAAAGTCTGTTTTATCACAGACTAAGATTGCAACCCCTGCCTTTTTTTGTTTTCCATTTGCTTGGTAGATCTTCCTCCATCCCTTTATTTTGAGCCTATGTGTGTTTCTGCACATGAGATGGGTCTCCTGAATACAGCAAACTGATGGGTCTTGACTCTTTATCCAATTTGCCATTCTGTGTGTTTTATTTGGAGAATTTAGCCCATTTACATTTAAGGTGAATATTGTTATGTGTGAACTTGATCCTGTCATTATGATGTTAGTTGGTTATTTTGCTCGTTAGTTGATGCAGTTTCTTCCTAGCATCGATAGTCTTTACATTTTGGCATGTTTTTGCAATGGCTGGTACTGGTTGTTCCTTTCCATGTTTAGTGCTTCCTTCAGAAACTCTTGTAGGGCAGGCCTGGTGATGACAAATCTCTCAGCATTTGCTTGTCTGTAAAGGATTTTATTTCTTATTCACTTATGAAACTTAGTTTGGCTGGATATGAATTCTGGGTTGAAAATCCTTTTCTTTAAGAATGTTGAATATTGGCCCCTACTCTCTTCTGGCTTGTAGAGTTTCTTCCAAAAGATCTGCTGTAAGTCTGATGGGCTTCCCTTTGTGGGTAACCCGACCTTTCTCTCTGGCTGCCCTTAACATTTTTTCCTTCATTTCAACTTTGGTGAATCTGACAATTATCTGTCTTGGAGTTGTTCTTCTCAAGGAGTATCTTTGTGGCATTCTCTGTATTTCCTGAAGTTGAATGTTGCCCGGCCTTGCTAGGTTGGGGAAGTTCTCCTGGATAATATCCTGCAGAGTGTTTTCCAACTTGGTTCCATTCTCCTCATCCCTTTCAGGTACAACAATCAGATGTAGATTTGGTCTTTTCACATACTCCCATGTTTCTTGGAGTCTTTGTTCATTTCTTTTTACTCTTTTTCTCTAAACTTCTCTTCTTGTTTCATTTTATTCGTTTGATCTTCAATCACTGATACTCTTTCTTCCAGTTGATCAAGTCAGTTACTGAAGCTTGTGCATTTGTCACATAGTTCTCGTGTCATGGTTTTCATCTCTATCAGGTCGTTTGTGGACTTCTCTGCATTGGTTATTCTAGTTATCCATTCATCAAATCCTTTTTCAAGGCTTTTAATTTATTTGCGCTGGGTTTGTAGTTCCTCCTTTAGCTCTGAGAAGTGTGATCGACTGAAGCCTTCTTTTCTCAACTCGTCAAAGTCATTCTCCATCCAGCTTTGTTCTGTTGCTGGTGAGGAGCTGCATTCCTTTGGAGGGGGAGAGGCGCTCTGATTTTTTGAAATTTCAGCTTTTCTGCACTGCTTTTTCCCCATCTTTGTGGTTTTATCTACCTTTGGTCTTTGATGATGGTGACCTACAGATGGGGTTTTGGTGTTGATGTCCTTTCTGTTAGATTTCCTTCTAGCAGTCAGGACCCTCAGCTGCAGGTCTGTTAGAGTTTGCTGGAGGTCCACTCCAGACCCTGTTTGCCTGGGTATCAGCAGCAGAGGCTCAGTTGGTAATGCAGAAATCACCCATCTTTTGTGTCACTCATGCTGGGAGCTGGAGGCTGGAGTTGTTCCTATTCGGCCATCTTGGTGCCCTGCTCTGATAGTTACTCTTTAATGGTGTTATTCTATGAAGAGGAGCAGGGACCTCTTGCATAATTTTCAGTACTGTTTGTTCAGTATAAAAAAGATAGTATTTGAGTATAAAAAGATAGTACTTTTTTCTAAGCATCCACAATATCAACAGTGATCTTTCATATATATATATATATATATATATAGAATATATATATATATATATATGAGACAAATGACTTAGGAAACTAACTACTAATTTAAAGCAGGTCCCTAAGTTGAAAGCCTTCATTAGGCCACTTTAGGTGGCTGAAAATTGATAAATATTTCCTGTTTTATAATTCATATCAGTTCCCTTTTATTAAGGATAGCCAGCTAGTTCTCACATGGCTCTTCCACAGCTTTTTTGTCAACAGCTTTTGGTGCTCTAAGGATCAATACTTTAGAGCTAAACATGAGGCTGATTTTTTGTCAAGATTTTTCCACTAAATGGTACTGCCCAACCAACTCCTCTTGTGAACTCATATATGAGGAAGCAAGACTTTTCCCTGAGTCTGCCTAGCACTTCCTTCCAATTTAAATTAAGTCCACAAGCAGGAAAATGGCAGCTTCCCAGCTTCCTTTATTTCCCATACCTATATTAGGACCAAACTGAAAAAATTTGACACTTGGCATGTTGCAGCATCTTCTACTTCACCGAATCCCCATGACTCAGCTTCTGTGGCCTCCTCAAGATCAGAGCTCTCCTCAACCTGAAGAGTTACTACATCTGATCAAATGCAATTTGCTTTGCAATCCATGCTTTTTGTTTTAGTCCACAGTATTACTTTGAAAAGTTCAACCACTTTTTATTGATTTGAAATTTAACATTGAATTTGGGACCAACAAAGGTGTTTTAAAAGTAAAAAAATAAATATTGGATCTCTGTCCCCAGTTTCTGGTACACAAATCCTAAAATTCTTGGACTCTCCTGAGGACTAAAACTATGTTTGAAGCGATCTTTTGTATGCTAATTATATTACTCGCGGGGGCAGGAGGGGACATGAAGGGTAGATATCTTCAGGATGGGGAATAGTCTCCAAAAGGATAAGGTGTAATTAGAGGGTTTGAACCTTAAGTCCCAACCCCTGGCCTCTGGGGAGGGGAGAAGAGCTAGAGATAGTTAATCATTCATGGCCAAGGATTTAATCAAGCACATCAACATAATAAAACCTCCATAAAATCCCTAAATAAAGGGGTTCAAAAGAGTTGGTAAACACATTCAGGTTCTGAGAGTGTGGGGGTGCTTTGAGAAGGGTCAGAAGCTCCATGCCACTCCCCCCATAATTTGCCCTATGCATCTCTTCCATTTGACTGTTTCTGAGTTGTTTCTTTTATAATAAACAGGTAATAGTAGGTAACGTGCTTTCCTGAGTTATGTGAGTTGTTCTAGCAAATTATCAAAACGGGGCTGGAGGGAGTGGAGAATCCTCAAATTTGTAGCTAAGTCAGGCAGAAGTGTGTGTTATCTGATGACCTGATTCTCAAGACTAGTATCTGAAGTGAGGGCAGTCTTGTAGGACTGAGCCCTTAACCCTGTGGAGTCTCATGCTCACTCCAGGTAGTTTGTGTCAGAGATGAATTAAATTGTAGACACTCAGTTGTTGGAGAATCAGAGAACCTAAAAACTGGTGTGGAAGAGACAATATGTGTTTGATATGAGGAGGATAAAAGTCCTCTCACTTGACGTCAGAAGTGCTGTGAGTAAAAACAGCTCAAAAGAGTGGGTCCTCATCAAAAGATGGCTTTGTCTCATCAGATTTTTGTTTTGCAGTTAGGGGCTCTGGAACTTCCTTAGACCATTTCTTAGAAGAAGCTTGAGAGTGACATGGTTAAATTGCACAGATGCATGATCTTGGAAGTGAAACAGACCCCATTTTTTAGAGAAAAATACTCATTACAGTAGTATTTGGAGGCTGGCAAAATAAGCAGTCCATGTAGGGGGCACTTCAGTTGTTTTAAGAATTGGATAGAACATAGTACAGAGGAATTTATCAAAAAGATTGGTATCCTGAAATCTAGGATCATAGGCAGCAGGTTTGTATCAGGCAAGTGCTTTAGCAGTAAGTAAGAAGCAGGCCTTTGGATTACACAAAACCTCAGTCTTGGGAGTAGGCAGAGGATGAACTGTCAAGCCAGCCAGAACAAGGCTGAGGCCTACAGAGACCATATACAAGGTGAGTTCTCAACATTTCTCTGTCACTGAAGAATCACCACAGTTGGGGTTCCCAGGTGACTGGCTATTAGGGACACAATGCCTAATTATCAGAACAAAGTGAGAGTCAGAATTAACACAAGAGAGGCTTGATGCTGAGTCCCAGAATGTTAGACTAATGCTTCTTGACAGCCTCTTTCCTATGGTCAGGTTTTGACCAAGAGTTTAGCAGTACTGACCTTCAGGTTGAAGCCAGTGTCCCACCTGCAAAAAAGATGTGCTGGGATGTTTTGACAATTATCTTGATCAGAAAGTTTCTGAGGACTGTTATCACATATGTAGAATAATTAGGAAGGGCAGATACGTGTTTTCACTGAATTTGTGTAAAATTTTCAATGACTTTTTTCTGGATATGTTTCTTCAACTACTTGTTATCTTGGAAAATAGTTAAATTTCTACTCTGTGCAGTTCAAAGAGCTGGAAAAGATACAACTATATATAGTATTGTCCTTTAGTTAAAGACATAAAATACATATGGAATAACGACAATTAACAACATATGGGAACTTAAAACTAAGTTTCAAATACGAAATACAGACAAATCCTATTAGAATTCTAAAGAAGGCAGAACTCTTTTGAGCTTTGATGAACATGGTCAGACAAGGTCTAAGAAGTTTACCTGTGTCTTAAAGGAGTAGTAGGAGCTTAAATGTCAAAGAGGATCAGGAAAGTTTTTGATTGAAGACAGAGGATAGAACTGTTGTGGGTTGATTCCCCCCTCCCCGCCCCCTGCAACCTGAAATTCATATGTTGAAATTCTAACCTCTAGTATTTCAGAATGTGAATAGTATTTGAAAATGGAGTTATTACAGAAGTGATTAGTTCAGATAAGATTATACTGGAGTGGGCCGGGTCTGTAATCTGATGTGACTGGTGTCCTTATCAACAGGAGAAATTTGCACACAGACATACAGGAAGGAGGCCATGTGAATATTGGAGTCACGCAGCCAAAGCCAAGGACCTTTCGGAAACTAAGAGAGAAGTCAGGAACAGATTCTTGCCTAGCACTTTCAGAGGGAGTATGGCTTTATTGACACCTTGAACTTGAATTTCTAGACTCCAGAACTGTGAAACAATACATTTCTGTTGTTCAAGCCACTCAGTTTGTGGTACTTTATTATGACAGCATAAAAACACAAACACAATGACCAAAAACACAGAGGCAAGAATGCACAGGGCAGATCCTAGGGAATGCTAAATCAATACACACTGTCAATACCTAACACTTTCTAAATGCCTATCATCAATTTCATGCACGTTACAAATTTAATTATTGTGATCATTCCATAAATTAATCCCTGTTATTCTCATTTTATGGATAAGAAATAGAGACTTGGATAAGTTAAAAAAATATCCAATGGTCATACAGTTAGGAAAGTACAGAGAGGTTGGTAAGAGATACTGGAAGAGCTGAGGAGCTGATTAGGACAGAGTGTTGGGCATCTTTGACTCTCTATCATTGATGCATTTCTCTGTACCAAACAGAAAATGACAGACTAGCAAAAATACACTGCTGAGGAAAGTAGAGCCACCATGTTTTATTTCTGAAAGAGATCATCAAATTGGTCCTAGAATGCTCTCATTTAGCAATGAGAAATTCATATCCAAAAAGGATTAAAAACAGTTGTGGAAGGCCAAACAGCTAGTGTGGAATTATCACTAGGGACTAAGCCCTATGGCTGTCAGCCCAGAACCTCTTCACTATATCACCTATGTGTGTAAATAACACTGACCAGGGAGGCATTTGGGTTTTGTACACCTTCTCCCTCCTTTCCTTTTAAAGGGAGGTTAACAGAACTCCCCCAGCAGGCACCAACCCCAATCCAAGGAGGGGATTTCTGATCAGTGGTGCCCTGCCCTGGGTTTTGCACCCACCTTGTGTTTGGACAAAAAGAAAAATGGTACCTCTCCCCTGAATTGACACATCGCTCTTTCACTAAGCATGCAAAGTGTTCCTGCTTGGGCTGCCTTGGTAAATATTTACCTTGAATTATCACAGGCTTGAAACATAAACTGCTCAAAGGAGTTGAATGGTGACTTTGGACATTTGGATCTGGAACCTGTGAGGAATAGAAATGTAGCCTTGCATGTTGTCAGAGTCTCTGGTGTGCCAAGGTAAAATGTACTTTATACAGCCACAAGCCTGACCTCCAAGAGACTTAAAAAGCCTCAGATACTCAAAGGTGCATTACCAGGCCTTACACTAATTCATCACGATAGCTAAAGTGCTCTGTGTAAACCACAGGAGATCTGAATCCCCTGGGTATCCAGGAGTCAGCATTAATTGCTTCAAGTTTAGCATAGGGAGCTATAAGTGAACATAGGGGAATGACTATTTGCATATTGTTTGCAATAAAACTTAAAAATGGTTCCAGATGTCCCAGCTGAAACCTTTACCCCAAAAGTTTGTCCAGGTTTGGGAATTAGCACAGGCCGATCTAATAGAAGTTTCATCTAGTCTGTCTCCTCCTGCTCTGATTCAGAACTTGCAGGTTGCAACAGGAACACTCAAGACAAATTTTTATTCTGAGCAGGCTGGACATGATTTATTAATTCACTTCTGAAATAACAATTGCAGTTGGGAGGGATCAGTTGAAAGCCTTAATTACATTGGAAAATATGCTTCACTGTAGACTGCCCCTATCCAGGGTACAGAACACATAATTATCATAATTTTCAAATTTTATTATTATTATTTGAAAAAATTTGATGGAGAGCAGACTCCGTCGACTTAGCTACATCAAAGCGGTGGCCGAGTCACATTTAAACCTTTGAATAGATGATTTCCCCAACTTGCTTGTTAAAGCCTCTTTTTTTTTTTTTTTTTTTTTTGAGACGGAGTCTCGCTCTGTCGCCCAGGCTAGAGTGCAGTGGCCGGATCTCAGCTCACGGCAAGCTCCGCCTCCCGGGTTTTACGCCATTCTCCTGCCTCAGCCTCCCGAGTAGCTGGGACTACAGGCGCCCGCCACCTCGCCCGGCTAGCTTTTTTTTGTATTTTTTAGTAGAGACGGGGTTTCACCGTGTTAGCCAGGATGGTCTCGAACTCCTGACCTCGTGATCCGCCCGTCTCGGCCTCCCAAAGTGCTGGGATTACAGGCTTGAGCCACCGCGCCCGGCCTTGTTAAAGCCTCTTAAACGGGAAGACATCTATGGGCTGTTTCCAGTCTCAGATATGATTTGTCCAACATAACTAGCTTCCCAGTTCCTTTTTCTTCCTTTGTGCCAAAAGGGAAATGCTCAGGTGTGCTGTTGCCAGAGTGATTAGGCTAGCTGGGAACTCTCCTTGGACAGGAGGTTGGAAAGCCTTTGGGATCATGCCCTCTCATCCTTGTTAAATGACTGTGTGTGTGTGTGTGTGTGTGTGTGTGTGTGTGTGTGTGTGTGTTTGCGCGCGTGCGTGCAGCCCTGCCTAGAGGGAAGAAGTTTGTTTTCATTTTTTAAAGTCCCAGAATATTTTTAAAGAGAAAGCAAAACATTTCTGAAATGTTGGTATCTGTGTTAACCAGCGAGGGTGCTGGCAGAAGCCTCATTTGTGGTTATTGGCTTTGTTATCAACTTTCCATGTCTTTAGAGAGTCTCTGTCTCTGTGTTTCTAACTACAACCCTGCAGTGAGCAGATCTCTCCACTTCTTTGGGTGGCTGTGATGTTTATCAGACTAATGAGTCCAGTTTTTGATGTCAGGGCTAAAGTAGTGAGTTCTAGCATATCCTTGACCCAGTTCTCACCTGACCTATGAATTATCTACCTTCCATTTCCAAGCTTCCTCCTTCCAAGTTGCCATTGATCCTTAAATATTAATAAAACCCAGGGGAGGAGTTAAACCATTTTGAATAATTCAAACCCTTTGTTCAAATGGATCCATTTAGGAAAACAAATCAAATATTTAAAAAACATCCAAAGTAATAAGAAAGACTGGTTGGCCTGAATTTAGCTTGAAGGTAAATCATCCTTCTGTAAACTCTCCTATCCCAAAAAGGTATCTAATGGTTGTCTGAATAGGAAGCAATCGAGTAGAAAGCACAGAGCATTCAAACCAGGAAACCTGGAATCTAGTCTTGGCTCAGTCACTAACCAGGGCCAAAACCTGGGGAAAGCCTCCTTATGGACTGGGGCTTCAGTTTCCTCACTGGTAAAATTGGAGTCATAATATTGGGTCCTCTTACAGAATATCTTTAGGCATGCTCTAACTGTGGGCATTGTTTAAAATCATTAGAATTGACTCAGAGCTTTGAACACAGTAGGAACTAAATAAACATTTCTTTCTTTCTTTCTTTTTTTTTTTGAGACAGAGTCTCACTCTGTTGCCCAGGCTGGAGTGCAGTGGCACGATCTCGGCTCACTGCAAGCTCCGCCTCCCGGGTTCACGCCATTCTCCTGTCTCAGCCTCCTGAGTAGCTGGGACTACAGGCACTCGCCACCACACCCGGCTAATTTTTTGTATTTTTAATAGAGACGGGGTTTCACCGTGGTCTCAATCTCCTGACCTCGTGATCCGCCCACCTCGGCCTCCCAAAGTGCTGGGATTACAAGTGTGAGCCACCGCGCCCGGCCTAATAAACATTTCTTGTAGTGAGTTTACTTCCCTATTTCCCATTTTAGTATCAGAAAATGTTTTGCTATTCCCTGAAATGACACAATTCCTGCCTATATCTTTCCTGAATGTGAGGGCCCAGGTGTATTTTTTGTTTTTGTTTTTATTTTTGTTTTTTTGGTGGTGGTGGTTGTTTGAGGAGAACTGCAAAAGCAAATATAACCACTGAGGACCCCAATCTCTCTTAGAAAGATAATATTTTATTCTCACCCACAGACATAAACAAGACATCTTTATAGGCAGCCAATGACAACATTTTAGTGTCATTAAGGTCTAAGGATGAAGGGGCTTTAGAGAAATTAATGTTTGTTTTTTGTCTTCCAACTCAATTTTCAGAAAAAGAAGCCAATGCTAAGAGATTGTTACTTGCCTAAATTGTTGTGTTTTGTTATCAATTGGAGGAAGGTGTCTGACTTCCCACCTAGGCCTGTAATCTTTGTGCCCCCTTTAGACTAATTATTTGGTGGGACGCATTGCTGTGAAGGACACAGCCTTGGAAATGCTGCTCTTGTCTAAATGCATTATCTTACAGAGAAGGAGCCTCAGGTCCACATGGCCCTCTGCTGAGTCTGAGGAGGGAGAGCAGGAGTCACTTTTTCTGCAGGCTCCAAGCAGCTCCCCCATGACCCATCATGGACAGCTGTTTCTTGAGATACAGTTGTGTCAAGACTCTCTTTCCATAGCTGCTGTATTCGGCACCAAGGCTATCTTTGACAAATTGCTCTATGTCCCAATTTTCTCTGATGGAGATGACCAGAAGCAAAGCTGTCATGTTCAGTCTCTACCCACCTCCTCATGCCCTCCTCCTTGGGAACATCCATTTCTCTCTTCAGAAAACAGCAACTATGGTGTGCTTAGTGCTTTCCCCAGCATCATCAACACATTGCTTCCCTTTGGCTTCCTTCACCTAAGTAGGTAAGTCCATTTTCTGATCTGATTAAGTTAAAAGAAGAATGGTCTCTTTCTCCTTCTCCTTCTCCTTCTCCTTCTCCTTCTCCTTCTCCTTCTCCTTCTCCTTCTCCCTCTCCTTCTTCTCCTTCTTCTCCTTCTCCTCCTCCTTCTCCTCCTCGTCCCCCTTTTTCTTCTTCTTCCTTTTGGTTGAGTTGTATGAGATCTGACAAGGAAGAGTGAAGGCCAAAAAAGGAAGAAACAGTGATGATATCCTTGGCTGTTGCTGTTGTTCAGGAGCTGGAGTCTTGACTCAACTATATCTCAAGAAACAGCTGTCCATGATGGGTCCATGGGGGAGCAGGCTTGGAGATTCTTTGGGTTTTCCTCAGCAAGAGTAAGTGTACCTTTAAACAGGTGGAGACTGTGTTAAGACAGCTCCTTACTCCTTTTTACTCAGAAGTTTATAGATTCAGCTCTCTAGTAACAATGGAAAAATTGATTAAAACCTTCCCTTGAGGACACATTACTTCCAGACATTATTATTTCAGAAGCCAGAGCTTATTTACTTTAACAAACATCCTGAATACCTGAAAGGAAGAGGAATAAATGGACCATGTTGCCCAAGGAATAGAAGGAGTGAAAATGACATAGTATCCTAGATATGAAGACACTATTGCTCACTATTGGCTTTGAAAATTAAAATGTGTCCCACCTAGAACTGATACTATTTGTGAGCACTAAGATAAGTAGGAAATACCTGGCCACAGCTTTTGGTGTAGGAGAATGGTCAAGAAGAAAGACGCAAATATTTTGTGTTTCACTTCCTCCCACAAACACCTCTTCTCTTCCTCTGTATCTCCAGACTTCTCTAGAACGAAGGTCTCATTTTTTAACCTATCTAAGTGGTATCACTGGCAGTGACAACATATTGATTATCGAAATATAAAAATTTAAGTATATTGAGATGGACCCCATTCTTTGGGGTGTCGTATGGGAAGAAAGCCCATATTTCCAGGGCAGAAGCTCTCTCAACTTACGAGACCTAAAATCAGCATGTGACTCTCCCTGTCTGCTTGGTCTGCAGGCTTCTATTTCCATCATTTCCACCGTTGTAGAACTGGCTTTGTCCTCACACACACATTGCATTTTGCCCATGACATCTGTGTTACTGTGGATATCTGTTTGAATTTGATTCAATACAAGTTGAAAATTGGGTGGACCGGAATAGTGCATTTTCAGTACCATCTTGAATGAATTCCATGATCAGCATGGGGGATGGCAGCATTGACCCCAAGGGGTATGGAGGAGGAAGTGGAAACTTAAGGAAGACATTAGTGAGGCAGTCAGAGAGCATGTCAAGGTGATTTGATCAAGTGACAGAGTGAGCAGTGCCTCATGCTCTGGCTTATGGGACAATTATAAGCAGGACACATGTGCCTCTGAAGGGGCAGCAGACAACAGTGAGGCTGGCAAGATTAACTTCGGTCAACTCAGCTTATCTGAAACTGAAGATTTGCCTTTCCTTCACTTGCTTTTTAATATTTAGTAATTTATTTATTTATTTATTTATTTATTTATTTATTTATTTTGAGATCGGGTCTCACTCTGTCACCCAGGTTCGGGTGCAATGGCATGATTTCAGCTTACTGCTACCTCCACCTCCCAGGCTCAAGCGATCCTCCCACCTCAGCCTCCCGAGTAGCTGGAACTACAGGTGTGCACCACCACACCTGGCTCATTTTTTTATTAGACATGGTTTTACCATGTTTCCCAAGCTAGTCTCAAGCTCCTGAGCTCAGACAATCCACCTGCCTTGGTTTCCCAAAGTGCTGGGATTACAAGCTTGAGCCACTGAGTCCCGCAGGCTCGTTTGCTTTAAAATGTCAACATTTCTCCTACTCCTCCAACTCTTCTCCCAACTTTGGAAAGGTGTAAAAGAGATATCATATGTGGACTCTTCTGCTGACATGTTTCTAAAAGACCTTGTCAACTAGTACTAATTGTTGTGAATGCAAACTTCTATTCCATCCTGGATGCTCTTAACATCCTGGGCCTATCTCACATTCCCATGTAGCTTTATTGGCATTCACAAGACCTCAACTTCCAGAACCTGTGGGTAGAGGATTACCCAGGTGCCAAGGCAAGAGACTGAAGGCACAAACTGTTTCAGTATAATAAAGAAAATAGTTAGAATAAGAATAGTTATAATACAAATTAGATATAGAGATGATTATGGACAATTATCAATCATTAGTATAAACGTTATTAATCATTAGCTTTTAATATTACTCTTTGTTGCATTACTAATATAACCTAGGAATAACCAGCGGGTATAGGGTCAGGTGCTGAAGGGACATTGGGAGAAGTGACCTAGAAGGCAAGAGGTGAGCCTTTTGTCACTCCCACATAAGGGCCGCTTGAAGGCTCCTTGGTCAAGCGGTAATGCCAGTGTCTGGGAAGACACCCATTACTTAGCAGACTGCGAAAGGGAGTCTCCTTTCATTGGAGGAGTCAGGGAACACTCTGCTCCACCAGCTTCTTGTGGAAGGCTGGATATTATCCAGGCCTGCCCGCAGTCATCCCGAGGCATAAACCCCTCCCTGTGGTGCTGTGCTTCAATGGTCACGCTCCTCGTCCACTTTCATGTTCTCCCATACTCCTGGTTCCTCTTTGAAGTTCGTAGTAGATAGCGGTAGAAGGAATAGTGAAAGTCTTAAAGTCTTTGATCTTTCTTATAAGTGCATAGAAGAAAATGCTGAAGTAATGCTGCCTTCTCTCTGCTTCCGCTACCTAAAAGGGAAGGGCGCCCTGTCCTGTGTTCACGTGACTTGTTTCACCTTGTCAATCACTTAGAAGATTCACCCTCCTTACCCTGCCCCCTTGTCTTGTATGCAGTAAATATCAGCAGCCCAGCCGTTGGGGGCCATGACCGGTCTCCACCTCTTGATGGTAGTGTTCCCCCGGGCGCAGCTGTTTTCTCTTTATCTCTTTGTCTTGTGTCTTTTTTTATTACAATCTCTCCTCTCCGCACACGGGGAGAACACCTGCTAAGCCCCATAGGCCTGGACCCCTACATCTGGCGCTCCATGGTGGGTTTCTCCCTGGCTGTGTGAAGTTGTTCTCTGAGTGCGTGACTCAGTGGAAAAATTTTGATGACAGATTCCTGAGGACTATGGTCATTAAGCTTGGTGGTAAGCTTGGGCACTCAGAGTATCTCAGGGACACCATGGGACAAGCCAGTACCAAGTACTCGGCCTATTTAAATTTCATAAAAACCCTTCTTAAAGAAGGAGGAATTTCAGTTTCCTCTGACAAACTGAACTCTTTGAGGTCGTTGATCTCATTTGCCCTTGGTTGAGGGAACTTTAGAACTTAAAGACTGCAATTAGGTGGGCCGACAGTTTAAAACTGCTCATCGAGGGGGACATGTTATCCTGCTGCCATTTGGACTGTTTGGTCCTCGGTTCAATCCATTTTAGAATCCTTGCAGCCACAGGAGGAGGGAGTGGAGGGTACTCTACCTTTCCTCCCCTCTGAGGAGGTTGAGGAACTCCTCAGTACTCTGTCTCCAGAGGACGCTGCACAACTTGAGGCCATGATTTTAGAAACGGACCTCCACTCCGATATTCCTTTGGCACCACCAAATACACCACAGCCCGCGGCGCCTACTGCACCACCAATACCGCCTTATGAGGACTTTGTGAAGGATCCCCTTCCCCTAGGTCCCAAAAATACCTCTGCAATGCACTATCAGCAGCCATTGTAGCCAAAACCTCCTGTAGTGTCTCAGCCCTGCTATAGGGCTCTCAACCATCTGCCTGTTCAGCCCAGTGATGAGGCTGTCAACCCTATCCCTGTTCCGCCCGGTAAAGAGGCCCTCAACGCCATCCCTGCATTCATTTCTGCCTTTCTTTCTATGCATCAGGCTTCTCAGAAGCCTGACTTGCAGTCAGTGCACCAGCCTGAAACTCAGGCCCTGGAGTCAGTGCAGCAGCCTGGAGCTCAGGTCCTACAGTCAATGCAGCAGCCTGGAGCTCAGGCCCTGCAGTCAATGCAGCAGCCTGGAGTTCAGGCCCCTGAAAGACCTGCACAGCAGGCAACTGCACGTCAGCCTGGCTTAAAGGCTCTCAACTTCTTCTCTATTCAAAACTCCAATTTCCTTTCTGCTTCTGGTCTGGTCACAACTGTTGCTACTACCCATAAGCAACAGGTTACATACATTCCTGAGAATGACACCCCTCTTAGGAGGGCCATTTCTCAGGCAAGGGAATATAGGAATCCTGAGGCATGGCAGTCTCCTGTTATTTTACAGTCTCCTATACCTGCTGCCCCTGTTCCTGCCGCCCCTGTTCTGGCTGCACCAGATCAGCCACAGCCCTCTGACCAAGCTCAGCAGGCAGCTGATCCCACTGCTCCTCCAGACCTGCAGCTTAATGATCAGGCCCCTCAGCATTTCTCCTCCATCTCCCACTCTTCTCCCAACTTTGGAAAGGTGTAAAAGAGATATCATATGTGGACTCTTCTGCTGACATGTTTCTAAAAGACTTTGTCAGCCGGTACTAATTGTTGTGACTGCAAACTTGCATTCCATACTGGATGCTCTTAACATCCTGGGCCTATCTCACATTCCCATGTAGTTTTATTGGCATTCACAAGACCTCAACTTCCAGAACCTCCTATTTCACCATCACAACACCTTTCTGTCAGTTCTTCCACACATAGCCCACAATGTATAGCTCTCTGTGTGACTTTAGCTGAAGGCACCTAATCTCAGAACCCATTTTTTCCCCTTGTCCAAGGGTCCAGGCACCAGCTGTATTCCTTTATTTGCATTAGAGGCTGTTGAGCGTCATATTCACTGTGAGTGAGCTGTTTAGAAACTCAGAGTGCATTATCCATCAAGTTATCTCTGTTGATGTGCATGTTGTTGACCTGCACCTCACAAGGCCGCCAATCAGTGCTACAGTGTTCTATCTCCAGCAAAACCTGGGTGATCTGATGGACTCTCTGGGTAATATTAAAACCCAAGGATAGAAGTGAAAAGGGAGGCTTTATGAAAGTGACTTCTGAACACTATCCAATTATTAGTATGCTTTTTTATAATACCAACGGTTTCAGATTTTATTTAGAGAGAGAGTTTTTTCCCTAGCCCTCTTGGGAATGATTTTATTGAAAGCATCAGAATGAAGAAGATGGCTGCATCATTTCTGTAGTGCCAGGGGTCAGAATCTTTGACTGGTTTGGTGTAATGCGCACATATAAAATTTCACTCAGTGCTTATTCATTGCATTTTATTTAATATATAATCTGGCTATCTCCACTTTTGTTTCTTTACATTTACTGCTTGCCTGCATTAGGTTATTCTTTTGGCTGCTTTAATAGGTATATATTAAATCATATATATGTGTGTGTGTATATATATATTTATTTCTGATCAAGACTCTTGCATGAAGGAAACACTATGCTTTTGGTCTTTTTACAGAGTAATTACAGTAGCATAGATGGGAATGAGAAACTATCCATAGGACAGCTCTTTATGTTTGATAACCATTTAGTTTAAAATGCTGTTGTTTTTTCAGAAGTAAATGTCTTTGCTTTTCCTTCCCTCCCTTTCCTTTCTCTGTATTCCATACCTACCCCCTGTCCCATTAAATATTATTCACACTCCATAGCCCACCAAGAGCACTTTAAAATAAAATAGTTTTCTTTGAGTTGAATTATTTAAAATGCACAAAACCAAATGCAAGAGCTACATTTGTAAGGAGAGCTTGCTGACTCAGAAGAGTGTCCTCTTCTTTAGCCTCTAATCAATGGAGAAGAGTCCTGAGCAGAACAATGAGTGTTATCACTTTTATTTGTGAAAACCCAATTAACTCCCAAAATATGAAACTCCCTAGTAAAGTTAGATTAGGGGATGACATTGGGATCTGGGTCAAAGTGGTGGCCTCTTATACATTCCCATTGTATTGACAATAACTGACTCTTGGTGAAGGACTGAACTATATAGGCTAGCAATTTGTTGAGTATCATATGATAGGAACATCCAAAACAACACTGCCTAAACAAAATAGAAATTTATTTATCTCCCACATAAGACAGATTGGAGGGAGGCAATCTAAGGTTGCTGTTGTGGCTCTATTAAGTCACCAAGGACTCGGGTTCCCTCTAGGAAATATGTGGCTTTGCATTACCTATGTTATGGGTCTCTACTTGTCATCTAATTGATTGTACTCCCTATGCCCTATAAAGATAGCTTTCAGAATTTCCATGTGATGCTCTCATGTCTCCTTGGCCTGAATGTTGTCACATGGCTATCCTGAGCCACAAAGGAGCATAGGCCGCATTGTCTTTTAGGTAGGTAGCATGGGGATTCTTATTTCTAAAGAAGGATACAGAGAACATTGAGATGACCTAGCCATTTCTGAAAAACTTGACTCTGAAAGGATTATTTAAGCTGCATCATGCCTCTTTCCTGCTGATTACCCATCACCTATAAAATAAAGGCCAGTCTTATAATCATGACATGTAAGTAGAGTGACCATATAATTTATCATCTAAACTAGGATATCTTTGAAAATAAAAAGGAGAACTATTAATAATACACCATGACAGCAGGAGTATACTAACTGTCTTAGGTAAACAGGGATGTATGAGCTAAGCACTAATCACCTCTTAGACCTCATCACTCTCGACCTCTCCACCTGCACTTTGTTTTCTATCTATTTTCTTTTCTTTTCTTTTCTTTTTTTGAGACAGAGTCTTGCCTGTTGCCCAGGCTGGAATGTGGTGGCTCACTGCAAGCTCCGCCTCCTGGGTTCACGCCATTCTCCTGCCTCAGCCTCACAAGTAGCTGGAACTACAGGTACCTACCACCGCGCCCAGCTAATGTTTTTGTATTTTTAGTAGAGATGGGATTTCACCGTGTTAGCCAAGATGGTCTCGATCTCCTGACCTCATGATCCACCCACCTCAGCCTCCCAAAGTGCTGGGATTACAGGCGTGAGCCACCGCGCCCGGCCTGTTTTCTATCTATAAAAATAGTTTGATTTTCCCCAAACATAGCATGATTCTCCACATGCCATGGAATTCTCATGTCGACCTTGTACCTAGTAAATTCTTATTTATTCTCTCTACCACCACCCAAGCTTAGATATTTCCTTGCAAAGTCTCTCCTAATCAGGCTCTCTCAATTCATTGTGTTCATTGAAAATTATTAATATTTGCTTACATGTTTACCTCATATCAGGACAGGATAGATTATGCTGTAGCAAAAACAAAACTCATACAATTTTTATTGTTGTTGCTCATGCTTCCCAATCAATTTCAATTGGCAAGGAGGCTCTGTTCATTGCAGTTCATTGTAGGCTGATGAGAGCTACAGCATAGCAAATAATTGCACAGTAGAAACATAAGAAAATAGGATATGGAAACTCACACAAAGGCTTTTAAACATTTTCATGTAGAAAAGACACACATCAGTTCTGCTCATACTTTACAGGCCAAGGTAGGTCACATGGTCACTTCTAATGTCAAAGCAGTCATGAAGTATGATCTGACCATCTGCTTGGAAATGGCGAGAACAGCACTAACTTGTTAGATCAGGAGTTGGCAAACAGTTTCTCTAAAGGGACTGAGAGTAAATATGTTATGCTTTTTAGGCCATGGAATTTCTGTTGCAACTATTCAATTATGCCATTTTAGCAGGAAAGTTCCTTTAGACAATACATAAATAAGCACCCATGGATGTGTTCCAATAAAACTTTATTTACAAAAACAGGTGGTGAACAGGATTTGGCCCAAGGACCATAGTTTGCTGACCCCTGTATTCTGCTGAGAACTTCATTTCTATTACTTGATAAAGGTGTCTACAATATGCTGAGTGCAGTGGCTTATAACTATAACCCCAGGACTTTGGGAGGCTGGGGCGGAGGGGGTGGGGCATGGATTGTTTGAGCTCAGGAATTCAGGATCAGCCTGGGCAACATGGAGAAACCCCATCTCTACAAAAATAAAATATGAAAATTAGTGGGGCATGATGGCTCGCAACTGTAGTGACGGCTACTTGGGAGGCTGAGTCAGGAGGATGGCTTAAGCCTGGGAGGCGGAGGTTGCAGAGAGCTGCACTCCATCCTGGAGAATAGAGGGAGACCCTATATCAAAAACATAACATAATAAAATAAAAATAAAAAGGTGTCTACAATATATCACGTTCTTAAAAACATCTTATTGATTTGTCTGAAGTACTTAAGTATGTGTGAAGCAAATGAAATGCTTTGTTTTTCCATCTGGGAAACAAAGTAAATTTTATATTATTTTACCCATTGTCTTAGCCCATTCAATCTGCTATAACAAATTGCCATAGACTGGGTAACATAAATAATTACTCATTTCCTATAAGTCCGAAGGCAGAGAAGTAGAAGATCAAGGTGCCAGCAGATGTGTTTGGTGAAGACTGGCTTCCTGGTTTTCAGAAAGCAGTCTTCTCACAGTGTCCTTACATGGCAGAAGGAATGAGGGATCTCCCTGGGGTCTCTTTCATAAGGGCACTAACCCCACTTATGATGTAGCCTTTCTTATGGCCTAATCACCTCCTAAATGTCCCACCTCCTGATAGCATCATATTGAGGATTAGGTTTCAACATACGAACTTTGGGAAAACACAAATGTTCAGCCTATAGCACCCAATCCTGTAAAATTTTTATAGGGCAAAATAAAATAGGATGAGCTAGGAGCAGAAGTTAATACTTGTATATAAAGTTTTGGGAGGTGTAAAATCTAAAAGAGTCTGGCCAAGAGATGGGTGGCTACCTGAAGCAAGATATGCACAGGAATTGAGTGAATTCAAAGTAAGTAGTCAAGCATCTGTGTCCAAAGGACTAGTATAACCAGAAATAATCGGAGCGGGGGACAGGAGGAAGTGAACTCCAAAGAAAGAGATTGAGTTCAGCATCCTATTTATCCACACAGGCATATAAACCAACATTACAGTGCCTAGAAGATAAATTATCATTTATCAAGAATGAAAGTTGGCCAAGTTCTGCACTGGTATTTAATATCCTGCCAAGAACAAGCAGACAAGGGTTGGTGGGTAAGCATTAAATGCCAGAGAGAGAGAGAGGAGCATGGAAGACACACACAAACACACACACACACACACACACACACACAGAGAGAGAGAGAGAGAGAGAGAGAGAGAGAGAGAGAGCAGCTATCTGGGAAGTCCCTCAGAAGGCAGTCGAGAGACAAATTTTATCTACCAGGAGATGTGCTACCAAGATCTCAAGAATGGCCGTCGTTATCAATAAAGATACATTCTTCCTTCCAAGTCATCTTTTCATGCAGACATACCCCATCTTTCCCCACATGAGTCATCAGAGGTGTGGCTGCCATCTTCTGAAGTACAGTCTAAGTAAATGGCAGTCTAGTGCTTCTTTGCACACAGAGTTGGGGAGGCTATTGCCTCCAAGAGCATCCTCTTGTTTGACTAGAACCTCTGGGTAGGTAAGTATATGGCCTGTTTAACTGCTAATGACCATAAAGGAGGACAGGGAGGCCTTTGGTAGGAAAACATTTTGCTAAGCAGAGCAATTATAATTAAAGCTCGTTGAGGTGTGCATTACTCTCAGGGCAAGGCGACTAGTAATAACAATGGCAGTAATATACAGAACAGGCTATAATATGTGAGTTAGTGGCCGCCACATGGTTTTTAGTGGCTCCTCATCACAGAATCCAAAAGGCTGCTC